>NW_026251530.1:0-36888 GCF_025024165.1 Kickxella alabastrina | reverse complement strand
TTGTGGTCAATGCCTTTGTCGCCGCGCACAAGGCCGTGCGCTCAGTCAACGCGCGCCTCGAGCGCCGTCGCGGCATCGTTGCGCATGTCACGCCCAGGCACTATCTGGACTTTATCGCGCAGTTTGCGCGTATGTACTTTGCCCGGCGCGATGCACTCGAGGAGCAGCAGAGGCACGTCAATGTCGGTCTGGACAAGCTGCAGGCCACGGTTGCTCAGGTAGAGGAGCTCAGGTCGTCGCTATCGGTTAAGCGCTCAGAGCTGGAGCGCAAGACCGCGCAGGCCAACGAGAAGCTGCACCAGATGGTGGCTGACCAGCAGGAGGCTGAGCGCAAGCAGGCAGCGTCGATTACGCTGCAGGGCGATCTGGCCGTGCAGAACGCGGCCATTGCCGAGCGCCGTGTTGTTGTGATGCAAGACCTGGAGCGTGCCGAGCCGGCGGTTGAGGAGGCCCAACGCGCTGTATCCAACATTAAGAAGCAGCAGCTGACCGAGGTGCGCGCCATGGCCAATCCGCCGGCGGCTGTCAAGCTGGCGCTGGAGGGCGTGTGCACGCTACTGGGCCACCGACAGACGGCTGACTGGAAGAGCCTACAGAGTATCATCCGCAGGGACGACTTCATTGCATCGATTGTCAACTTTGACACGGACAAAGAGCTGAGCAAAGCCCTGCGCGCCCACATGCGTCGGACGTTCCTTGAGAGGCCTGAGTTCAACTTTGAAACCGTGAATCGCGCGTCCAAGGCCTGCGGGCCGTTAGTCAAGTGGGCCATAGCGCAGGTCGAGTTTGCCGAGATCCTCGAGCGCATCGGCCCGCTGCGCGCTGAGGTCAGGAAACTCGAGGAGGAAGCCGAGGCCACACAGTTGCATGCAGCGACGCTGTCGCAGATGCTACACGAGCTCGAGGCATCGATTGCGCGGTACAAGGACGAGTACGCGCTGCTGATTGCCGAGACCGAGGCTCTCAAGGCAGAAATGGCGCGCGTCGAGGGCAAGGTCGAGCGGTCCATGCGTCTGCTCTCGTCTCTGAGCTCGGAGCGGCAGCGGTGGGAGACCGGAAGCGCAGCGTTTGGCGCGCAGATGGCCACGCTGGTTGGTGACGTTCTGCTTGCAGCGGCGATGCTGGCGTACGGTGGTTTCTACGACCAGCGCGACCGTGAGCTGCTTGTGCAGCGGTGGACAACGCAGGCTTTGAGGTCCGGCATCCAAGTGCGCAGCGACATGCGTCTGGCGGACTTTTTGTCGACGCCCGAGGAGCGCCTGGCCTGGGCTGCCAGTGGCCTGCCCGATGACGACGCACTGGCGATGGAGAACGCTGCGATGCTGGCGCACCACACGCGCTACCCGCTGCTGATCGACCCATCGGGCGGAGCGGCGGACTTCTTGCAGAAGCAGCTTGAGTACGAGGGCCGGACACTCACTGTGACATCGTTCCTCGACGACGCGTTTATCAAGCACCTCGAGTCGGCGCTGCGCTTTGGCAATGCCATACTGATCACTGACGTCGAGCATCTTGACCCGATTCTCAATCCTGTGCTGAACCGCGAGCTGCGGCGCACCGGCGGTCGTGTCCTCATCAGGCTGGGCTCGCAAGATATTGACTTCTCTCCGGCCTTCCGCCTGTTCCTGTCGACACGCGACGCGTCGGCGTCGTTTGCGCCGGACCTCTCGTCACGCGTGACGTTTGTCAACTTTACCGTGACGCGCGCGTCGCTGCAGGCGCAATGCCTGAGCCAGGTGATGCGGCATGAGCGGCCGGACGTTGACGAGCGGCGTCGCGACCTCTTGCGCCTTCAGGGTGAGTTCCGCTTGCGCCTGCACGCCCTGGAGAAGGAGCTGTTGAGCGCTCTCAACCGGTCGCAGGGCAATGTGTTGGACGACGACGCCGTAGTAGCCACGCTGGAGTCTCTCAAGACGGAGGCGGCGGAGATTGCACGCAAGGTCGCTGAGACCGACGGTGTCATGCGCGAGGTTGACCGTGTCACTGCGCAGTTCACACCACTGGCAAAGTCGTGCGCGGCTGTTTACTTCGCTTTGGAGCGGCTTTCGGCATTGCACGTGTTCTACCAGTTCTCGCTGGACTTCTTCATGGCTATCTTCCGCCAGGTCGTCGAGCATAACCCCAGGCTGAGAGGTGTTGCCGATGAGAGGGAGCGGCTGGTCATTTTGAAGCGCGATCTGTTCCAACTGATTTTTAGCCGGGCAGCTGTCTCCTTGCACCATGACAGCCAGCTGACCCTGTTGATGCAGCTGGCCCAGATTAAGCTGCGCAGTGACGAGGAAGAGGCTGAGGAGGATGAGGCAATGGTGGCCAGCGGCGGCGGTACTGGTGCTGCTGCGACGGGTGTGTCACAGGAGGCGTGGGCTAGACTCAATGCTGATATGGACTTTGTTCTGCGTGAGGCTACTGTTGCCACTACTGCCACCTCTAGCAGCAACAGTGGCGGGAACTCGCATGCTGGTGTTGACGGCCAGGGCATGGTACCACTGGTAAGCCTGCCTGAATCGCTTGAGAGTTTGGTTGACGAGGAGACGCACCGCTCTATCACTGCGCATGTGCAGGGACTTGGCTGGTGCCGTTCCTGGGTGCGGTCGCTGACTGATGATGACTCGGCGGTGTTGGCCCAATGGATGGAGTTTATGACCAGCTCTGAGCCTGAGCGCATTATGCCCCTGGACTCAATTGCCGAGCCATCGACGGCATCGGGTTCGTCTTTGACATCGTCGTCGTCGTTTGCTTCGGCCAGCATTGCTCTGCGCCAACTCATCATTGTGCGCCTTTTGCGCCCCGACCGCGTGCTTGTTGCTGTTACGCGGTTTGCAGCTGCTGTTTTCCAAGGCCCCACCCTCGAGTCTGTCGGCATGGTCGCCGAGGCCAACCTCAGGGAGATCACTGTGAGCGAGGTCGAGGCGACGACGCCTGTGGCGCTGTGCTCTGTGGCCGGACACGACGCTGCATACCGTGTGGACTCATTGGCGGCCGAGATGCGGCGCAGCCTGGTGTCCATTGCCATGGGATCCATTGAGGGATTCGCGCTGGCTGATCAGGCCATAGCGCAGGCGGCCAAGGCCGGCACATGGGTGCTCTTGAAGAACGTGCATCTGGCTCCCGCATGGCTTGGGCAGCTGGAGAAGAGGCTGCAGTCGATGCGCGCGCACGAGCATTTCCGCCTGTTCCTCACTATGGAGATCAACCCAGCGGTGCCTCTGAGCCTCCTGCGCAGGGCACGCACTCTGGTGTTTGAGCCGGCACCTGGAGTTCGCGCCAATCTGTTGGAGAGCCTGGCGGCGATTCCGCGTAACCAGCATCAGCAGCAGATGCCGGCGGAGTGCGCCAGACTGCACTTTTTGTTAGCCTGGCTGCACTCCGTGGTTATTGAGAGGCTGCGGTATGCGCCCCTGGGGTGGACCACGCGCTACGAATTTAGCGATGCTGACTTTGCCTGTGCCCTGACTACAATTGACTGTTGGGTTGACCGCGTTGCTGGCGGCAGGGCCAACGTTGATCCTGAGAAAATCCCCTGGGACGCCATCCGCGCCTTGCTTTCAGAGAGCATCTATGGCGGCCGTATTGACAACCAGTTTGACTCCCTCGTGCTGGCCACTTTTGTCAACAAGCTGTTTAGGCCGGAGGCGTACGGACACGGGTTTGCGCTGGTAGAAGATGCCAGCGGAGGTCTGCTGGCTCCCGAGGACGCTGTGAGGCTTGAAGATTTTATGAGCTGGTGCCATGAGTTGCCTGAGAACGAGCCGCCCACTTGGCTCGGACTGCCGGCCAACGCTGAGACGCTGCTGCTGGTGCAGAAGGGCCAGCGCCTTATGGCCGATACGCGCAAGCTGCGCTCGCTAATGGATGACGACGACGAGGATGAGGAGGTCACAGCAGACCACCACCACAACCAGCGGTCCCTGGCCGCTGGCGCTGCTGGCGACCAGGCCGAGCTGCCCGCCTACATGCGTCAGGTCGAGGCTCTGGCGCTGACCTTTACGCAGTCGCTGCCGGCTACTCTGCCCCAGCTGCCCGCAGACCAGCCCAGCGCTGCTTCGCAGACGCCACTGTACCGCGTCATTGGGCGCGAGAACACTGTTGCGCGTCAGCTCTTGGAGCGCGTGCATCAGGATCTACTGCACCTGCGCGAAACGTGTCGCGGCGAGCGCAAGCAAACCAACCATTTGCGGCAGTTACTGGCGGACTTTAACTCGGGTTCGATTCCGCGGTCGTGGGTATCCACGTACACTGTTCCCCGGGACTACACGCTTACGCGGTGGATGACAGATTTCGCTATGCGTCTGGACCAGGTGCGCGACCTGGTGCAGAGGATTCACCGGGCGGGACATTCGGCCGAGGAGCTCGTGCGCGAAATGCAGGTTAACCCGGTTTGGTTGGGCGGCTTGCTTTATCCCGAGGCCTTCATCACTGCCACTCGCCAGGCCGTGGCCAAGCAGCTCGGGTGCTCTCTGGAGGAGCTGGATATATCCCTTGGGATGCCCGGGCAAAACGTGGATGGCGGTTTTGCTGTTAGCGGCTTGAGGATTGAGGGTGCCATGTGGAGCCATGGCGTTTTGTCGTTGAATGATGGTGCGGTTGAGAGGTTGGACGCTTGCTGTCTGATGTGGACGCGCCGGAATGGTAAAGCCGGTGTGGTGGGATTGCCTGTGTATTTGAATGTTGACCGCAATGACTTGCTGTTTGAGGCTGCGTTGCCTATTGATTATGCCAATGGCGTGAGTGATTCCGCTGTTGTGCTGAGAGCAGTTGCTGTTGTTACGGCTTGAAAATTCATCGCGCTTAGCTGTGGAGTTTTCTCTTTCTTTCTTTCTTACCTTTCTATTATGTCATTTAATTGGAAAGCCCTTTATGTTTCCGATAATTTCGTTATTGTATGTGTTTAAGTCTTTATTTGGCCAATAAACGAAAACTTCGTCATATCCTATATCATTTCTTTGATGTTGATTTTGGCGGCATTAATCCACATCTGCTCAAAATTATGAAGACATTGAAGGTGTGTCTAGGATAATCTGGGCAATACAATTACTCGAGAGATGGCAGCCTAACTGGCAGTATGTTGATGTCTTCAATGATATTTAGCGGCTCTGTTCGAATGACAGCTCTACGCATATCTAGCCTTTTAAGACTACCGGAGAGTGGAGCAACTAGCTCATCGCCAGAAGATTCAGAGAAGCTAAGCAACGGATTGGTAGTTGAAAGTTCGGTCATGCTCAGATTGGACAATGAAATAATTTGGATCCTTGGAAGCCGAGCGATCAGCGCGGGTAACGCATCAATCAAAACAGGGATAAGTGGGAGGGGTGTCGGGTTCGGCCAATGTACTCTGTTAGGACCCAGGATCATTTTTAAAATGCGAATATTCCAAAATATGCAGAGAAAACGACTTAAATGTGGCCAAATAGCTTGTTCGAAATCTCGTAAAAAACATCAGCATATGGGTGATATTTCCAAAATGGTATGCAAACTGATGTGGCCAAAGCCCTCGAATTTGGACAAGAAACGTTTAATGTGTCCATCCAAATGTTCCGCAAATTGCAGGGTGTGCACATACGAGGGATACGCGACAATGTCCAGAAGTTTGAAGTCGCTCACGTAACTCAAAATTGTGGTGTGTTTGAAATTCAGGAACAAGGAAGTGACAAGCTGCGGATCAAATTGGCCATTGATACTGGCAGCTCTGGCTAATGACCTACTGGCTGGAGCATCCCCAAGTTAAGGCTGTTGATGTTTGGAAGTACGCTGGCAATATGCCTGGCGGCTTCCTCTGGGGACTCTATAGGACTAAGAGGTTTGGTAAGAACTAAAGACTTGTCAGAGTCATTGTCTTGGCTGGAAGCACTAATTTAATTAGGGCCTTCAAATATGAAGACCAACGACAGCGCTTTGACACGCGTCCAGTCCAGAGCACCCAACCAAAGCGGCCTCAACATCATAAATAAGCTTGCTGTCGATAATGTCCTATCACTGATTTTCAAATGAACCCTGGTGACAAGGTGGTGGCCACTGAGGAAAGCAAGGCTGCCAATGTTGTTGAAAACAGTTTGTGTCAGGTTTAGACTAAAAAATCTGTCGTCGTAACGCATGTCCATATTCTTTTTGTACCCTTAGCTAGAAACAAAGTTCACGGATAACTCAAACTTTGAAACTTCTCTCCACTGGCAACAGATATGTAGCAAAAACAAGTGCTTTACAAGGTTGCTGTCGTAGACATCAACTGTATCTAATGCGTTATGTATAATTTGCGTTAAAATGAGAGTGGGAAGATTAGCGAAATCGACCACGATTAGAAAAAAGGAAGTATAAAAGTTAACAATTGCAATGAACTAAATACAAATAAAAAATTTGCAAATGAGTTGAAGTAAAAACAATTGAAAAAGGGGTATGCAAAATAAACCAAAGCATTGTGTTCCTGCATCAAAATACATACAAAAAATTGGGTTGCGCATTCCAAGTGTGCTGCAAATCTGATCCAATGTGATTTTAGTTTAGACGATTGTGCAATACTAAAGGGTTCATTTCTAAAGTTTCAGTCATATCGTACTTTAATAACTGCAATAAATAATAAGTGTATGTACAGTAATTTTATTTTTGCCTTGTTATTTGGCAAAGACAAAGAAAGGTGCGCTGAGAAAAGTGCCGTTTAGAGTAATGCCATCTAAAAAACATTGCTGCGCAAATAATAGCTGTTTATAGCTAATAGACCTTCGAGTGCAAAATGTCGTTGGACGCTCGGAGATATTTGCAACTGGTTGTCATGTCGTGGGTTTGGTACATGCGCTACTCTTTCTAGCCATGCCCGTGTTGTGATTTTGTGAGGAGCCCATCCAGACGCTGGTGATCCAAAAAGGTATACGGGTAAACCCCATCCTTCTTCTATTCCGCTGCCTCTGATTTCAGGTCTTAGGCGTGTCACCAGCCGGATACCTATTGAACAAATGTTCTGTGGGCCCCCGTATATACCACATAACTGTCGATTCCGGGTCTTAAAGAATGAAACCAGCCCGATCGTTAGTATAAGGGTGTTCTTTAGGTCCCCTTATATACCCAGACATCCCAGACATGACATTGATGAGACCAGTCGCAGATATCTTACCGAGTGTTTACTAGACACACTCACATTATTTTTTTGTGATGCGCAGACGAGCGTAGCTGTGGCAGATGGTGGCTATAAGACAAAGGCCAGTATAGTGCAAAAGATGACGCTGCGCGAGAACTGCTGTGTATGTGTGTGAACTCCTCCCACAAAAGCTGCGTATTGTGGACCGATCCCCCATGTTGAAGCCAAAATCGACGCCGCTGTGTGTGTACCGTAGTAGTGATATTGTAATGTTAAAAATGCGTGCGTGCGTGTGTATTTGAAAAAGGTGGTAGTATTTTAGAGGAAGTGGCGGTTGTTGGGAGGAAGATAGGGAACCAAAAACTATCTTGGGAAGTGGGGGCTCTTTTTATATGAAATGAGATACTCGAATGGATGGAGGAGAAAGGCAGCAAAAAAGGCCCTGTCGGTTGAGAAAAAGAGATGGAAAAATGAAAAATGCAGTGGGTTCTTTGTGTTCCGCCAGCCTGAAATATTTTTTGCATTCTTTTTTGCACCAAGAGGCTTGTTTCGGTTAATGGAACACCCCAAAGCTGCCGGAAAATTTTACAAAAATATTCCCATGTGCTTGAAAAACAAAGTGTTTTCAATATTGCATCGTTTATGCCGGGAAATAAAGTGAAAATAACCAAGCCATTTGCAAAATACAAGCATGCGGTTGGCCATTTTTGCAAGCCGAGCAATAAAATTATTTGTTTTTTATGAGCGAGGATTGTTCCAAAAATTAACATGTACATTTAGTGAACCCGGGTAAGAGACCCAACATGAAACACAAACAATTGATATTTGAACAGACAATTGATGCCTCCCAAAAAACAAGCACACTGTTCCATGGCAGAAAAATAAGGGGTGAGTATAATACATGTTGCATTTGTTTACGGAAACTAATATATTTTTTATTTGCCCACGCTGCCCATTTGCTGCGAAAAAACCCAGAAGCAAAGAATTAAACACTATACATTTTTGTTTGTATTCATTTGTATTATGCCAGAATAGCGAATAATGTATTTTTCTTATAAACAAACAAGCAAAACGAATGCGCTATTTAGACCAAACGGAAAACATTACACATATAAAGCTGCCCAACACAGTAAGTCATTTGATTCAGCTTGTTTTCTGGGTTAGGGCTGTTAGTTTTGTTTGTTGTGATTTTCAGTGACTGGCTGAAAAATAGTTACAATGTAATGGTCACGCGGTTACTTGGATTCTACAATTTTCAAAATAGAAAACATCAGTCAGAATGTATTGTGCAACCGCTTTTTGAATATATCAAAACATAACAAAAGTTGTACTGTGTTTTTGTGACTGGCACATATCTACGTAATAATTTTTTCTGGAATATATTGATTCAAATTGAACGATATTTGTTTTAACTAATTTCTTAAAAAATCAAATGTCAAATTTAAATTTTAAATTTTATAATGGATTTTAGTCATTTGACTGTGGAAAATACAATTGTGCGCAGTGTTTTTTCTTACAATTATTTTTAAAGAATAATATTTAATAAGGCCAGAAAAAAACGGCAAGCGACTCTACATGTCAACTAATAAAAAAATATTTTCCCATCTCTATGCTAATTTTTTTGTAACGGCAATAATGGCTGTATTTTCAATATTTTGAATAAAACATACCCGCACCATTTTTATTGTCATTATAATGTGTTGGTAAATTGTATGCAAAATATAAAGTATAAATAAATGCCAAGTTATTATAAATTCACTACATGAAGACAGCCGGTGGAAACAATTGTTTATTTTTAAATGGAGTTGGCATGTACATAAAACTCATCGGAAGTGCAAGTGGCATTGGAAATAAAGGATATAGCGGCATAGGTAAACCTTGAAGTAACAAATGTCTGGTGGAAACTTAATAAAAAAGCAGTCTTTTCAACATAGGCTTTTTTGAATCTATAAGGTTAAAAACAGAGCTAACTGGACACATGTGCTATAATGTAACTGACTCTTCAGAAGAACACAGCATTGAATTCGGAGTCGTTGGAGAGCCCAATGTAAACGACGAGTGTATTTATTTGATTTCTCATAAAGTGTCATGGGGAATTTAAGGCGCAAGTTAGTAATAACAAAAGCGTGTGGCTGTTTAGTTACAAATGTGAATTTTTTGATTGTATTATTTTCTGTACCGAGGTTTTGAATATTCAAGCGGTCGACTGTTGTCGATTAGTCTCTAATACTGCGTAATTACTGCTAAATAAATATTTTGCTCCAAAATAGCTTTTTTAAGTGGCATTGTAGCGAGAAATTGGCCGCAAATAATGCACATACTGAGGATAAACGTTGCACGTAAGCCAATTGTCACCAAAAATGTTTGGTTCGTACAATTTCTATTGTTTTCAATATGTTTGTTGTTTTGATTTTTTGGCTGTAATATAAGTGTGAAAATCATCCAAATTCAAGCAGGTTTATTTATTTGTCTTGGCAAATCCTTCTGGATCCACTGCTGCCACTGCTGCCCACTCAACGCGATTGATTGTGTCATTTAGACTGGTTTTTTTGCATTGTTGTCATGAGTTTCCAGAAAAGAACCAGGATGCAAAACAATTGGGGACTGATTGTCAATCCTCATGGTTCACTTTTATTTAATAAATTGTGATCACAAATTCAGTTTTCTTTTGTAATCAAGTTAAATTCAAAGAAAAAGACAAAGAAAAAGGGAAAAAGGAAAAGAAGAATGGAAAGTGCCAAAAAGGCTCAAAAAGAAGTGGTCAGACTTTGCATTTGATTTCGTTCAGTTAGTTATTTTTCTTGTTCGGAAGGGGGTAAATTACGAGTCGAAAAAACTAGTAAATAACCCCCCAAATTTCCTCTTCCATTTTCTGCTGCTGCTGCTGTTTTTTTTCTTCCCTTTCCTTTCCTCTCATTACATACTTTAGAACCTTATTCTGCTATTCTGCTATTCTATTTTTATTTTTATTTTCCTCATCTCGCGTGTCATTCTATCATCACAGTTTTAACTTTATTTTTAGTTTTTACATACTAGTCACATTTTTTCTCACACTCTCCTCTCTACAAGAATACAAAAAATTACAATGAGACCACAGCTTCTCGCCAGTCTGCTAACAATAATGGCAACGAGCTATGCAGACATAATTCTCTCCGTGGCACCCGCTAACAACATGAATGACTACCTCTCAGTGCTCTCCTCCGCCTGGCCCAAGCTCCAACCACAGCTCAACAACCACCTTAAGCTCGCTCAGGAGCAAGTACCGGCAGAGTACAGCTACCTGCTGAAGCTCCTCAGCGTCACCGCTGTGCCGACCAAATATGACTCTGGATGGGCTAATAATTTTGTGAATAATGCGCAGAAAATCGGGCCTACGACGATTCTCGCTGATGAGATCCCGGGCGCTGATAATGGCGAGGAGTTTAAGCCGACGAGAGTTGTGAGTACGCATGCGGGGTCAGTGGCCACTGTGGATGTGCCGGTGGCGAGGCCGACTATTGTTGTGGCTATTAATGGAAATGCTGCGAGAGTCATGCACAATGCGGAGACGGTGTCTTCGACAAAGAGTGTGGGCAAGTCTCCGGAGTCTGATGACGAGGATGAGTCCGAGGAGGAGAATGATAGCTTGGGGGATGAAGAGGAGGTTGAGAGTGGATCTTTTAACTCTGGAAAGAGGTCGTCATCTTCTAGTACTTCGGGTGCCGATGGGTCGGTGTGGGATGTCTCGAGAGTGTCCAAGGCTGTGCTTATTAGCGCTGCTGTGTCATTAAGCACATTGTTCTAACTGGTTACAAACACCTCTGTTTTTTTGTTTTATGGTGGATAAACAAAAATGAAAAATGAAAGTAATATTATATTTTCATCTTTTATTTTTTAAGACTCATTTTTAAATTAATTCAAGCGTTTTTCAGACATTATTGTTTACTTGGACATTGTTATGTCAGCACGTATGGATTTAATATATGCACATGTATCTTTTTTACTTGTAATAGATGCTTAATCAATTTAAGCCCTAGCGCAAAAAAAATTAAAGTCACAATAGCAAGTCGATTTCCTGTACATTGTGCGGCATAAGTGTGAGAATAAATTACATTCTGATTTAACATCATTTGAACAACAAAAAAAACATTGATTAAAAGTTGCAGGTATTTTTTATTTGAATTATTTAGTTGTAAAGTCAGACTATATAAGAGAAGAATGAGGCTACAAATATACTATAAACTGACATCCTTCCCCCAGTGACTAGCAACCTAAAAAGTGTTTAGAAACTAGAGACAATAGACCACCATTATGGTTGACAATACTATTTAGTTTGCTGCTTCTTTTGAAGAGAAGAAAAAGGGGCAGGTGGATTCTTATGCACACGCTTTGGCTTTGGCTTGAGCAAAGCCTCGGGTGTCGCTGTAGACTTGGGTTAAGCCAACTTTGGCAATGCCTTTCTGTGCAATAAACGGGGAGGACGATTGCCTGTAAGCAGGGCATTAAGAATGATTCGAAGGTTCAACATGGCAGCTATGTCGCGATTATTCCATTTCCGTCTGCCTGATGGCACTTTTTCGCCATCCCCAACCCACGTTCCGTCGGCCCTGAAGGTTTGCAGACAGTCTTCCATTGTGCACTGGAGCAAGCCGTGTCATAAAATTTGGGGAGGTTTTTCTACTGCCGGAATTGTATTAACACCTGTTGCGGCTACCTGCTCCTGCTGACCATTCTTCTGCTGCTGACTATTCTGCTGGTCCTGCTGCTGCCATTGCAACGTGTTACTTGTGCTTGGGATTCTTCAGACAAGGATCATCAATTTTGTAAAATTTCTCTATCCTGCTCTCACATGCTGGACAAAACGTTGAGGTGCAATGCTCGTCGATCAAATAAACAGTGAATCCCTGGCCTATTAGCATCTCCCACAGCCCCTTGCCACGAATTGGCTCATGGTAACGGGTCGTGCCTGGGTCTAATTACCAAGCATTTGTTTTCGCCTTGGCGAGCTTCATAGGATCAAGCTGGAATACTTTTTTTTCGTTTTCGCGGATCCGACGAAAAACACGTTCACGACGCCTTTTAGCCTCATGATTTTTAGTATGGCTGAAAGTCTTCCTCATCCTTTTTGTAATTTCTGTTATACCCCAGACAATAGAACATATCCTGTCGACTGGTATCACAGAGAACTGATTTGTCAAAAGTATTGAGCTACTCGGGAGGAGTCTTCTTACTGTGGGGCACACCATTGGCAAGTTTTCCGGCATTGCTGTTGCTGTTGTTGTCGTTGTCATGGATATTGCCATTGTCAGCATCACCAGAACCTTTCTTAGACCATGCAATCCTCTCAGCCTTGATACTCTTCCTCTGTATGTTTGCGGGTGAGTCTAGTAATATGGTAATTGCAACGCCATCAGTAAAAATGATCCCACAAAACCTGTGCGGTTGTTTGTCATTTTGAGAATCGAGCAAAACCGGCCAACATGAAATATCACAAAAGAGTGACCGAATTTCTTCTGGTGACTTGCCTTCAAGGTCCCTCAGACGCGGAATCTCAGGAATCTCAATATCCAGGCAAAGGCTATCCTTGTGCAGCGCTCTGAGTCGGCTCTTTATAACGGACAGAATAAACTTTGCAAGAATGGTCTTGTCGATTGTAGTAAACCCCGGTACAATAGACGTCCTCATCGGAAAGAGGGAAATTGTCTTCACAGCCTTGTTGGGATTTAAAGACTGGAACATCTCAACAAAAGCCCCAAAATAGTTTACTGGCTCGGCTACAGAATTATACTTTAGTTCCTTGTCGCCAAAACTGTAGCCCTCAGGGTATGCGCCAAAGAAGCTCTCAATTGGGCGCGCCATCCTGTCGCGGAGAATAGGGTTGGAAATGTGCTTAGTGTCGATCTGCTTGCTGTCTTTGCTGGTCTTAGCACACAGCAGAGCCCACTTCATCCTGCCTGCTGGAATTCTGATATCCTTGCTAATGCATTGTTGTATTTGTTTTTCGGTATGGCCATCCTCACTCTTAAGAATCTCGTGCCGCTGTTTAGTCCTTTTCTTTATGTCAAATGTTATGTCGACCATATGTTTCAACTGCTTGTTAAAGCACTGAGACACATGGTATTTATATGGTGCAAGAATTGTTGTACCCTCGCAATTAGCAACATTGGCCGCACCAATGAGATGTGGGCACTCAAACTTGATATCCCTGACGAACGTGTGCCTGTGCTTGTTAACGAGTTTGCCGTTTGCGTTTTTCAGGTTGTTACTGCATGGTTTGTTTTATATCCAAGGCAAAGGGTAATGAAACACTCCTTAAAAACATTGATTTAAATAGTTGACGATATTAAACCCCTCATTATCTAGCTCTTGTAAAAATACATACTGTGCAAGTTCATATGTGGCTGTTTTAATATGGTGGACGGTGACGACATGCTCGCGCAGAACTGGTAGAAAGTAGGGACAGTGCATTTTGCAGAGGCTGAGGAGGGCCTCCACACCGATGGGGATAAAAAATAAAAAATAGAATGGTAGAACTATTTTACAAAGAGTATATAAATATATTTTCCTAAACTAAAACTAACTAAAAAAGTCCCATCTATTTTATCGTGTTCGCGAGGGATTATTATATCCAACGCGTTCAAAACAATAACACGCACCGGCACTGGCACTGGGATTGGAATTGGCACTAGCACCAGTACTAGTTTAAGTAGCTAAAAAGCCCAAAGGCCAGCGCCCTGCTTCCCTGCTATTTCCAGCCCGCAATGGTGCTTAGGAATTGGTGTGGGTACAGGGAATGCTAAATACTAGCCATTTTATAGACTTTTTTTATAGCATTTTCCAATAAACAAAACCCCTAAAAACCCCAATCTAAAATATTTGAACCCCAAAATTTTGTATGGAATCGCTCTACAGAATCACTTTATGGAATTATTCAATGGAAAGGTCATTTTTTTAATCCAGGGAATGTCGAGAAACTTTATGTTTTAGGCGCTAAAACCAAATCATTTATCCATTTCCTCCGAAAAAAAGGATTTTCATTTTAGGCAGGGAAAAAAGTGGAGAAATGAAGTATCTCTTCACCCCCACATTTTTCATCGTGCATTACACTGTCTTATTGTTGACTTTGTGTACCTCCTCAAATTTCCCACACAAATTATCACCCCCGCACACACATGCATAATTGCACCGCTTTTTCTTATTGCCCAACGCTTATAAAAATTATAATTTAAAAATAACAAGGTTCTTATTTATCTTTTATTCCAAGTATTTTTTTGAGGGTTTTTTTTTAAAATAAATAAAGGAAACATGTATAATTTTTTTTATAAAATATAGTAATTGAGGTTGATCAGATGTTTTCAAAGAGGGGAGGGAAAAATCAAAACAAAGGTAAAAAAAAAAAATATATACATTCTTAATTGAAAAAACCCTGATCTCCCATCTTGTCTATTCCCCCTCCCACCCCACTATTTATGTATTAGGAAAAATCCCCGAAACCAAAAAAATCCGTTTATTTTTGTTCTTTCATTTTCCTTAATTTTTTTTCCCTTGTCATTTGCTCCTTAATTGCTAATTGGTGTTTTTTCTTCACATTTTAGCCACCACGTCAATATGACAGGCACTGCGTCAATACGCACAGCAGCACCAACAGCAGGCTTTGTATCCACAACCACAGGCATATACTCACTGTACACCTTAACAACAATATATTCAAACAACACAGGCAGCAGCATCAGCGGGCCTTGGTCTCTGTTCAACGATGAATTTCGTAGCAAACTCCTTTGGCCGCTGGTTCTTCAATCAACCATCGGTGTATCACTCTTAGTGCTGGCCCTTGGCATCCTGCAGTCAATACGCAGTGGTAGCGGTAGCGATGGGTGGCGGGTGCTCGGATCCGCCGGGCGTTGTGCTGCGCTGCCAGTGCGTCGGCCGGCACGAGCCCATGTGGAGATGGTCGATAATCGCATGCGCACAGGCAGTGTGATAATATCCATGACCCTGGCGCAGACGTTGATGTTTCTCGGGTGGTGGCAGCACGAAAGCAGCCCCAAAGACGACCACCCAGGATCCCTCCCTGGTTTCCTGCTGCTTCTGCTACTGATCTCGGTGGTTGCATTGGCAATTCAAGGTGTGTTTTTCCAGATGTATCTGTGCGGTGATCGGCTGCGGCATCTCGGGCTGTTTCCCTGGGTAGCACCTGGTTTGGCGGCGGTTCAGGTGCTGGTGGGCGGCGGCGAAATGTACTTTTCGTTCTTCACGCCCCGTAAGGGTTCTGTGCCGATGGTTGGCCGACAGGCGTCCGTGCGGTCGAACATGCTGGTCGCCACGACTGCGCTTAGCGCAGCGCTGGTTCTGGCATATGCAATGGTCCAGCAGCGGCCGTACTTTGTTCGCCAATCACAGGACTCCAATGTAAACAGCAATAGCGATGCTGCTGCTGCCGAGCCGGTTTCTGAAACTACCGCGGTGTCCATTAGTGGCGATGAGGGGCAGGACGAGCAGGAGGAGCGCACTCCGTTGACGCCGCCACGCACGGTTGATCAAAATGATCTGGTGGACACGCCCGAGTACAGCGCGTCGTGGTTCAGCCGGCTGACGTTCTCCTGGCTGAACGACTTGCTAGCCAAGGGAGTCGCGCGGCAGATTGGCCCCGAGGACCTGTACAAGCTGGACGCCATGGATATGCCGGCACCAAACTGGAGAAAGTACCTGGGCCACCACGGCAAGTCCGGCCGCCGCTCTTCCCTGCTGATCGCTTTGCTCTGGACCTTTGCGCCTGAGCTCGCGCTCCAAGGCGTCTTGGCATTGGCATCTTCGGTGCTGCATTTCTCAGGGCCGTTTTTCTTGCAGCGGATCCTGCGGTCAATCAGTATTCTGGGCAACAAAGAGGCAACAGGCGACGGCAAAAGGCACAATAGGCACGATGCACGTGGCGAGGTGAGCTTGAGGAGGGCGTATTTGGATGCATTTGGGCTACTGCTCTTCACCGTGTTGGTGTCGCTGCTGTCGCAGCAGGCGATGTGGATTGGGAGGCGCGTGGGTATCCGGCTTAAGGGCGTGCTGGTCGGCGAGCTGGCTGCAACTACACTGAAGCGCCGCGGAAAGGGGGGCTCATCGGAGGACAAGGCAGACAGGGAGGACAAGCCCAGGGCCAGCGATTCTGTCGATGGCAGCGAGACTGCTGCTACAGACTCTGACCCGGCGGCGGCGGCGGCGGCGACCGCGGCTGACGGCAAGATCGTCAATCTGCTGACGGCGGACTTCCAGCGAGTATCCGAGGTATCCGCGTACCTCGACAGCATCTACTCGATGCCTTTGATGCTTCTGATCGGGATCTGGTACATGTACGCGCTCCTCGGCATCTCTGCGCTTGTCGGGCTGTCAATCGCTATCATCTACGCGCCCCTGTCCAAGCACATGTTCCAGTACGTGAGCAAGATTGAAACCAAACTAAACGCACTCAGCGACCAGCGTGTCACGGCGATCACCGAGCTGCTGCAGGGAATCAAGACCGTGAAACTGTTCGGATGGGAGTCGCAGTTTTTGGCGCGCATAGATGAGCGGCGCGAGCGGCAGTTGGCGTATATGTGGCGGGTGCTGCTGTGTTGGGCGTACATAATGGTGGTTTCGACGTTGGCGCCGATGCTGGTGCTGATTGTTATTTTTGGCGTGTACGTTGTGGGGTTCAAACGGGTGCTGACGGCGGAGGTGGCGTTTACGGCGATTGCGGTGTTCCAGCAGGTGCGCATGGTGTTTGAGCGGCTGCCTGGGATGCTCAACTGGGTGGTGGGCGGGTATGTGTCGCTGGGCCGCATTGACGAATACCTGCGCCAGCCGCAGATCCAGCGCTTGGAGGACCGCGTGGATGGGTGTGGATCTGGGTGTGGGTCTGGGCCTGGGTCTGGGCCTGGGTGTGGGTCTGGGCCTGGATCTGGATCTGGGCCCGGGTCTGGGTGTGGGTCTGGGCCTGGATCTGGGTCTGGGCCCGGGTCTGGGTCTGGGCCTGGGTCTGGGCCTGGGTTTGGTTCTGGAATTGAGCTGGGCTTTGTGGGTGCCGATCTGGAATGGGAATGCGGGTCTCAAGCAGCCACCGCATCCGCCGCCCCAGCCGAGGACGCTGCCGCCCCAGCCGAAGGCTCCGCTGGCGAGCTGACGCCGCTGGTTGGCGGGCGCGTGCGCGACACGCAGTCGTACGCGACGCTCAGCCACGCGGCCAGCGCACCCGGTTGCTTTGGCTTGCGCAACCTCAACGTGCGGTTCCCCCGCGGGCGGCTCTCGCTGGTCGGCGGGCCCACAGGCGCCGGCAAGTCATCTCTGCTGGCGGCGCTGGTGGGCGAAATGACGCTCACGCGCGGCCACCTCCTCCTCCCCGTCACCGGCCCCGCACGCAGCCTTGCGCTCGGCAGCCGCACCGACTCCGGCATGAGGCTCGCAAACATCGCCTATGTTTCGCAAGAGGCGTGGCTGCGCAACGCAACCATCCGGGCAAACATCCTGTTTGGCGCGCCGTACAACGCATCGCGGTACGAGGAGGTCCTGCGTGTGTGCGCGCTGAAGGCCGACCTGCGGATCCTGGCCGCCGGCGATTTGACCGAGATCGGCGAACGCGGCGTGACCCTGTCTGGCGGCCAGAAGCAGCGCGTGGCTTTGGCGCGCGCAGTGTACTCTGAGCGGCAGATTCTGCTTATTGACGATTGCCTTTCGGCCGTCGATGCGCATACTGCGAGGGTTATTTTGTCCGAGTGCCTGGTTGGCGGAGGGTCGTCGGGGCTGATGCGTGGGCGCACGAGGGTGCTGGTGTCGCACCATATGGCGATGTGCCTGCCCCACTGCAGTTATGTCGCGATGATGCGTGGGGGCGAGGTGGTGATGAGCGGGGCGCCGCATGAGCTGCAGCAGCAGACGGGCGCCTTCTCGGACCTGGGGGCATTGTCCGCCACCGAGGCGCAGGCGGCCCCCGACGCCACCGAGGCGCAGGCGGCCCCCGACGCCATCGACGCCATCGGCGCCATCGGCGCCATCGACACATCCACCACGCCCACCACGCCCATCACACCCGGCGCAGAACGGACCGAGGACGATTACAACGCCGAGCGGCTGCAGCTGGCTGCCACGCAGAAGGGCCTGGCCCCACCCAGCGGCCAGGCAGCGCCCGTGGGCGCGCTGGTCGAGGACGAGGAGCGCGAGGAGGGCGGCGTCAAGCTTGCGGTCTGGCGGGTGTACCTGCGGTCCTGCGGCAGCGGCTGGTACTGGGGCATATCGCTGGCCCTGATGGTGACGTGCCAGGCGCTTGTGGTCGCGCAGGACTACTGGGTGCGCCTGTGGGTGGCGGCCACCGGGGCCGGCGGCAGCCAGCAGCACTCGGCCGTGTTCTGGCTCGGCATGTACGTGGCCATCGGCGTTGCCGGCGTCGGCTGGCGGCTGGCGCAGATGCTCTTTGTGTACTCCGGCGCGATCCGCGCATCGCGCCAGATCCACACGCGGCTCCTGCGCGCCATTGTCCGCGCGACGCCGCGGTTCTTCGATGCGACGCCGCTGGGCCGCATCATGAACCGGGTCTCGCGCGACATGCAGGTGGTCGACGAGCTGACAATGGACACAATGGCGTGGTGGTTTATGGACATCCTCGCAGTGCTCAGCGTCTTTGCGATCATCAGCCTGGTTGTGCCGGCCTTTGTCCTGGTGGCCGGCGCCGTGTCGGCGGTGTACTTCGCCATTGCGCGCCACTACTTGGCCACGTCGCGGGAGCTCAAGCGGCTGGAGGCCAACAGCATGTCGCCGCTCCTGTCGCTGTTCGGCGAGCTCATCCTCGGCGTGTCCTCCATCCGCGCGTTCGGCGCAAGCCACTGCTACGTGCGCGAGGCCTTGGCGCGGATAGCCGCGCACAACCGCGCCTTCTACATGGTGTGGTCGGCGAACCGCTGGCTGTCCATCCGCATCGACGCCGCCGGCGCCTCGGTGTCCTTCGCCTGCGCGCTTTTTGTGCTTTCCAGCCTCGACTGGCTGGACGCGGGGCTTGCTGGCTTTGCGCTGTCGTACGCGCTGACGTTTTCCGACCACATGCTGTGGGTCATCCGCAACTACAGCAGCAACGAGCTGAACATGAATGCCGTCGAGCGCCTTGAGCAGTACACGCGCGTGCGCCAGGAGGCTGCGCTGCACACGGCGGCTGTGCTGCCGGCGGGGTGGCCGAGGAGGGGCGACGTGGTCATCGAGGATCTGCTCGTCGAGTATGTGCCCGGAGTGCCGGTGCTGCACGGCATTTCGCTGGCGGCCCGGCACGGGGAGCGCATCGGGGTCGTCGGGCGGACGGGCGCGGGGAAAAGCACGCTGTCGCTGGCGCTGCTGCGCTTCGTCGAGGCCGCGCGAGGCAGAATCACGCTGGACGGCGTGGATATTGCCGCCGTTGGCCTGGAGGACCTGCGGCGCAGCGTCACGATTATTCCGCAGGACCCGGTGCTGTTCAACGGCAGCATCCGCTTCAACCTCGACCCCTTCGGGGAATACCCGGACGCGCTTGTCTGGGACGCGCTGCACCGCGCGCATCTCACCCGACACGACCCGCCGCCCGGCAGCCAGGCAACCATCACAGCCGACTCCGCCGTGCCCATGGCCGGCGCGCGCACGCATGCTGGGGCCACGGGGGTCTTCGCTAGCCTTGATGCGGAGATTAGCGACAACGGCCACACTCTGTCCCTGGGCCAGCGGCAGCTTGTGGCGTTGGCGCGGGCGCTTCTTCGGCGCTCGAGGCTGATCATCATGGACGAGGCTACGGCGTCGGTGGACTTTGATACGGATGAGCGCATACAGAGGACTATTCGCGGATCCGAATTTGGCGATTCGACTTTGTTCTGCATTGCCCATAGGCTGCGCACGGTGATTGACTATGACCGCGTGTTGGTGTTGGATAAGGGGAGGATTGCGGAGTTTGACACGCCGTGTGGGCTGTTGCAGAGGGAGGCCGGGCTGTTCCGCGCGATGTGTGAGAAATCGGGCGAGTTTGAGCGCCTTTATGAGTTGGCCACAACGGGTGTGCAGAACTAGTAACCGGGGTTTTGAGGCGAGTTTTTTTATTATTATTTAATTTTAAGTTTAGTTGTATCGGGTATTAAATTGCCTTGTTGCTATTAGCCGTGCATCTCTGATTTCAAATTTTATACGAGGGCAAGCCTATGATACAACAACAACAACAACAACAAAAGATAAATAAAAAGATAAATCTATATGAAAAAACACGCTCACGGCAAACGAATAATGATAGATGGATAAAAAACGAATGCAAATATTTGAAGAAAAAACATTTGTTTAAATACAAGTGGGAGTGAGGTGAATTGGCCCTACTACGATACATGTTTATAATATGTTTTACTTTTAAATAATGCTATACGATACGACAAACGGGTGTATGTGTCTGCCACCAGCACCGGCACCAGCGCCGGCACCAGCATCTACATCCAAACCAGCGCCGTCACCGCCAAAAATCAGAAAGCCAGACAAAGGCCACATGAACATACACCACTATCCCACCAATCCAACGGCAACCACAACCTTAGCGCCAGCATCGCATACCGACAAAACTCATTCAGAGTCAACATTGCCCAATAACAACCTTAACCAATGCCGCGAGACCTCATGCAGAAGCAAAACAATTGTCGCCGTGGTAGTTTCTGTATCATTTGTTCTAACCATACTTGTTTTCTATCTTGTAAAAAAGATAAAAAAAAGTAAAAGTAAAAAAATGAGCCAAGAAAATAATCCAAATCACACAGTATCCACTCTCCCTTTAATTCACCCTTTGTACTGTCCATTTCAAAGCATAGATAGTTTTACTCTCCTCAACCCCACCACCACCACCTCTTTTTCTTCTTTGCCTTTGTCTTCTTTCTATCAATTTAGTTTTTCGGATAATAGATCTTTACATAGTTTTGACAGACGCCCCCCAAGCACCACTTCAATAGACGCACTCGTAGATCCAGTAATGGCTTCCGGAAGTCCTCATCCATTTAACACACAGAATCACCGCAATAATTGCCAGTCGGCGAGAATACCGCAGACATATGACTCGTTGTCAGTACTGCCACCGCCATTGCCGCATAGAGCCCGCTCCGACCAACACAATTTAGAAACCCAACAACAACAGCAGCCACCACCACCATTGCCCAATCGACCCCGGACCTACCAAACTTACCAGCAACAGCAGCAACATACACAAAGAACAACCTTGATACCACCTCCATTGCCTCCTAGAGCGCCAGCAGTAGCAGGAGCAGTAGCAGGAGCAGCAGCGCCGACGCTGCCGCCTAGAGATAGATCAGTTGCTTACCACAATATACCAGTGGATACTCCGCCGCCATACATTGACCCTATTGAAGAAGCCACCATAGCAGCAGCAGCAGCAGTGGGCTTTGGGAGTAATGCCCACCAGGATAGCAGCGACGACGATACCCCTCTGGGTATTGTGCAGAGAAATTCAAATAACCAAGAGTGGACACAGAGCCCACCGCCATACCATGCTATTGACTCGAATTTTGCTCGATACTGATGACCATATATAATTTTTCTTTTAAAAATATAAATAAACCCTCCCCCCCCCCCCTGATAGTCATGAGGAAATCTGTTTTATTTATAGATTTTTTTTTCATTTTCTTTGTTTTTTCTTTTGTTATTTAAAATATGATTTGTTTCATATTTATTTTCCAAACTTTATTACTTACATCCCAAGCCCTTCAATTGCCAGTGCCTGCACAAGATACGAGAGCGCCACTTCCTTGATCATACCAGTGCCGCTGTCAGCATCAGCAACAGCAGCAGCAACAAAAGAAGGACTTATTCTGTCAAAGCTAAACATATTGGTTGATTTAGTAGATCCTGATAATTCAGAGCCCTTGCACGCCGAAATAAGCACATTAGCGCCCGGCCCATTTGCATCCCCACTGTATTCATCAAACCCCCCGACACTGGCACTCTTTGACTTCGTGGTCTCTGTGGCTCCCGATAAAGCAGCCAAAATCGGCTCCAGAACCTCATGAATATCCGAAAGCGGCCGCTGCTTCATACCCTGAGACAACATGTGTGACTGCTGGGACTCAGAGTATTCGGTTTGTCGAGATCCAGAACTAATTTCAGACAACTCATTGGTACTGTGCGAAGTGTGGAGAAGGTGCGTGG
Source organism: Kickxella alabastrina (assembly GCF_025024165.1). NCBI lineage: Eukaryota > Fungi > Kickxellomycota > Kickxellomycetes > Kickxellales > Kickxellaceae > Kickxella > Kickxella alabastrina. Next base: position 14,678 of record NW_026251530.1, on the reverse strand, counting down.
CTTTGTCCGGGATTATCTCTTGGTGTTCGGGAACTGCCTCTGAGCTGAATCGCTGCTGCTTGTGCGGATTCAGTTTGTAACCACCTGGTTCATCCACGCAGTAAGAGGTTGCGGTAATGACGATTGGTTCTGGATGGTCGCTCTTGGTGCTGTCAAGTCTGTTCTCGATCAATGCACTTGGATATAAACCTAATGTCTGCAAACCACTGTCGCTGATGCCTGGGTTGTCGGATTGCAATCTGTGTGTCTGTGATGGTTGGCGAGTATGCATGGTGGTAGCAGTAACAGCTGGTTTAGCAGAGCTAGAAGCAGTATCAGAACTTTCGTGGGTTTCAAATGAAGCTGTATCTCGGGACGTCAGGTCAGTATCCGAATGACGCAGGGAGGGCAAGGGGTCCGGCAGGCAAATATCCGTTGACATCCTCTGCCTCAGTTTCACAAGCGACACCACCGGATGCACACCACCTTGTGAAAACGGCAACATATTAATATCCGCAGAACTCCTCCCCGGCCACAACCAAGAAACAAACGGATTCGGTAATACCAGACCTGTTCCCCGATAAGCCTCCACAAACTCGCTTTCCTCTGGGATTATCTCTCCATCCTGTTCGAACCGCAAATACTCATTCTGATACGAGGCGATTCGCCAAAGCTGGAGCTTCCGCAAACACATTATAATCACACCGGTGACATTCGATCCATCAAGGCAATGCAAGTATAGAGGGGATTTTGTCGGATCTGTAACGAGCTCCAGACATTGTGAGACTATGGTGTCGGTTACTGTGACGTTTTCGTTCGGCGAGTCTACTGGTATGATTATTCGGGTGATCCCAAGGCTGCTGCAAAACTCACTCAGTAAGGTGTCTTGGTCGCCAGGAATCAGGGACACGATTGTTTTGAGCCGCTGGCGACGAAGGAATCGGAAATTGCGCGGTTTCGGGTAGCCGCCCCGATACAGTTGATTCTGCACTCGCTCAAACCTATAAGGAGGTATCAGTGGATCAATAATATCAGACATTCTCTAAATTTGTTGTCTTGTAAAGTTATTTTTAGTTAATGTACAAAAAGCATACGATTAAAAAATAAAGAACAATGAAGGAATACAGAATCACTTGTTCATAGTAATTTTCTCATTTTATGACCCACTTTTTTCCCTGACAATCTTGCTGTTGAAAAAATACAATGTTTGTGGGGGTTGCTATCACGTGGACACGTGTAAAGAAGGTGGGGGTACACACACAAGCCGCCTATTTTCACGAATGCATTAAAATCAATTATAGTACAGTCCGGAATACAATATGTTCACCACAATGTCATTCAATTTTTAATTAGGAATCCAGGAAATATACATATTAACAATGCTTGTTTCAAGTTTGCTCCAATATTAGTTTAAAAAATAAACATGGCACATTACACATTACACTGCTTAGCTATACTTATAATTATATATTGTCTCTCTGCTCATTGAGATGTTATTAAAAAGTATGTAAAGCTATCTAGAAAAGAGCGGTAATCACGCCGGCAACAACGCCCATGGACAGAATACCTGAGGCAATGCTGCTGGTGCTTGCTGCGCTCGAGCTCGAGCTCTCCGAGGAATTGGATTTGCTACCAAAAGACGTGGGGTGGCTGTCCGAGGCCTCCTCACTATCCTCCGACAGCTCATCCCCATCTGACTCAACCTTGGACTCAATTTCAGTCTCAGTCTCAGTCTCAGTCTCAGTCTCAGTCTCGATGGACTCTCCATCTTCAATAACCTCAGCGTCATTCGGGGCGTCTTCAAACATCTCAGGCACAGCGCTGCGCACGCCAGCAACAAAACCAATTACCTCATTGACAATAGCCGTGATTTCAGCGGCAACCGCGGGCTTTTGCAAAGCCGATACAAGCGAGTTGTACTGACCCTCAACCTCCGTGGGAAGTTCCTGGACATCACCAATCAAGGAGACAATGTTTGCAGCCAATTGAGACGCAACCTTGGGGTCATTGCCAGCATCGAGCGACGCAAACAAAGAAGACATGACCTTCTCGTCTATTTCTTTCTGGTTGTCCTGGCCGTAAGCGGACATGAGCTTGGTTGCGGCATCACCTATCTGGGTAACAATTGGGTTGGTGCTGGACTCATTGAAGTCAAAGCTATCGGCAACGTTGTTGAGGATGACTCCAATTTCCGAGGGGTAAGTCTCACCGCGGGGAACGAGGGGCTGTGCATTGACAGCAGCCAAGGTGGACAGGGCCAGAATAGTGGCGGAGTGCTTGAACATCATTTTTAGAAGAAAAAGCGGGAATTTCAAACGGCTTAAAATGGTGTAGGTATTGTTGCGCAGACTGAAGATATGGAAGCAGATGTTGAGGTCGAGAACCGCGAAACAAGTTCCCACCTGCGCGCTGATCGATAGGACGCTAATTGGATAATGCAGGTGTAAATCAGGGAGGCATCACACTGATGCCCAAACATGCCCCCCATCCTGTAATGCACACGCATAAGCGTACACGCACGAAAACCACAACATCGACTTGCCAAGATACCGGTCTACTCGCAGAAGATCCAGTTCTCACCAACGGAGCGCACAATGGACAATGTGCACGACAAAGGCGACTGGGAACATATATAAGATGAGGCTGGCCCCTAGTAGTACTTTAGAAACATCAGTAATAAAACCTTTTATAAAATCACCCCTAACTTTTAACACTAGACAACTAGTGCTCCTCACACCCCCCTCTTACTATAACAAAATTTATTACTCGCTTACATACATAAAACAAAACAAAAACACAACAATGTCCGTCAGGTCAGACGTGACAATGCAGACTGCAATTCACCCCATACCTCCTGCCACTGCCCCTACTGCCCCTACTGCCCAGCTGACTACCACCTCCTCTGCCCAGACCCCAGCCAAGGCTGCCAAAGAGGAGCTGGACCTGCTCCGAGACTATGCCAAGCGGTTCAATGGCGAAGATATCGGAAATCCAACCAAGCAGTGGATTGCAGGGATCCAAGAGACAATCAACTTCATCTTTACCCGCACTCCTGCAGTAATGATTGTCACAGCACTCCAAAAGCTGCTTGACGGACAAGCTGCCAGACGCATGGGCACCCTAGACGTGAACACACCAGAAGAGTTCTTTGAGAAGCTCCTTGAATGCATCCCGCAAGCAGACTTTGTGGCCAAGGCACACAGCATCGCTGCTGGAGGCCCAGCCAAGGCCTTCAAGAACATCCCTGCAGTGGACAGGGTCAACTATGCGCGCAGGCTCTACAAGGCCATGGGTGGTGGCGACTATGCTGCAGTCACTATCTCACGCCTAGTACATGGCCTTGACACCCGCTCCTGGGCATGTACAGGAAGTGCGCCCAATGATGTCACTGCTGAGACCCTCCTGGACCGACTCAAGGCATTCGAGACAGTCCACAAGATAACCCTACTTTCATATGGCAACAATGACCCAAAAGCCTGAGCGGCTTGGGTATCAGTTACACTATTGGGACAATAAATATGTTTAACTCTACTCAGGCCGCCCTGTGCCATTTTACGAAAATACCCGGTTTCCGCGCACATAATAAGCCAGCAATGGCTGTAGCCGACAATGGCGCTGCTGTCAGCCTGGTCACCATGGCTGCTGCCAAGCGGTTGAAGCTGCGTATCCGCACCAACTCGAGGCCAGACCTGTTCCCCATCTGGTCAGACAAGGCATACCAGAGCATTGGGCGGGCCACCGTCTGCCTGCAGGTCGAGGGTGGCCCAAAGTTCTGGGACGATGCAGTCGTTGTCGACATGAAGGTGCCATGGGAGCTGCTGGTGTCAAACCATGCCCAAGAGGGCCTGGGCATCCGCCTCATGACCCCAGCAATGCGCCGACGCCTTAAGGGCACAGAACGCACCCCTGACCACCCAGACAAACTTCCCGATGGTCCCCGTGCTGTACGCGACTCGGATTATGACACTATGCCAGACCCCACAGTGGCACAAGACCCGCAGATGTTCCCACTAATGGACGGCCCGCCTGATGCGCCCCCGATCAAGGAACCAGTTGTCTCACGCCCAATGCGGGCACGACTAGGCCTACCAACTGGCTATTTTGTTGAAGCGCGCGATGCCGACTTCCACAAGTGGGATGCACTGTATCCAGCAGTGACGACGGAAAATGTTGCTAGCCGCACAACGGATCAGTGCACCACGGACGAGCTCCACAAATCCCTGCTAAAGACCCTTATGACTGCTGCTGGCGCCCTACGTGAGTACCCGAGTGGCTGCCCGCCGCCAGCAGCCTATGCGCCCATCCGACCCCCAATGCGCACAAACGCGTGCCCCCTGTACACCGTCCAACACACACTCAGCGAGCCTGCTCACAAGGCCCGAAACTCTTTCGTTGCCAACCGGCTCAAGTATGGAATAGACGGTCCATCGGTTGCATTCGCCCAGGTCCCTGTGTTCTCCAAAGTTAAGCCGAACTCGACGGACAGGCGTGTGCTGTTCGACGACTCAGCAAACAACTCGTTACATATGCTGAGCGTTGGAATGCAGCTGCCGACGCCAGTCGAGCGCATTATGTTCCTGCGTGATGCCAAGCTGATCTCGTCAGTTGACATGGCATCGTTCTTTACGCAGCTGCGCCTGGCAGAGGACGTCGCAGACTTCTGGACCTATGACGGGGGCAGCGCAGGCAAGGTACGCAACCTACGCATGGTGCAGGGAAACTCCGAATCCCCTGCCATTGCCCAGGCCTTCCTGACCCATGTTCTGTCCGGCGTGCCAGAGCTGCGGCCACGTCTGATGGTCTACATTGATAATGTTTACCTAAAGTCGACCACCGGCAATGAGACTGATCACATCCACGATATAGGGCTGTTTGCTCGGTGTCTGGCCCGTGCGAATGTCACGATTAACATGTCCAAATCACTGTGGTGCGCGACTACAGGCGTAGAGATCTTGGGGCGTCGGTGGTCCGCCGACCGGACATGGCAGGCCTTTGACCACCGAGTGGAAACAATGCGAGCACTGGAGATGCCGACGACGGTCGCAGGCATCCGGCGTCTGTGCGGCGGCATTAACGCAATTGCAGAGCATATGGAATGGATCCAGATCATCCTAGCTCCCTTCTACCAGATGGTGGGCAAGACGCGGTTGACGAAAGACGACATCAGATCACTACAGGAGCCCTGGCATGCGCTTAAGCAGGCACTGCTCGACGTTCGACACCTCTACATACCCCCGCCTGGAGCACCGCTGGTACTGCGCACTGATGCTGCGGGCGCCGGTGTGGGTGCCGTGCTACTGGCCCAGCGCTCTGACGACCCTGAGGACCTGGCGCCGGTATGCTACTTCTCACGGGCATTTGGAGGCATGCAAGGGAGGAAACACTCAACCTGGCGCGAGGCGTGCGCTGTGTACGAAGCTGTGAAGCACTTCTATGCGTACCTTGATGGGTGTGCAAACTTGAGGATCGAAACGGACTGCGGCACGGTGGTCTCGCTGTTCGCGCACAAGACCACCAACGACGCCGACCCCCTGGCGCAATTCAAGCTTGGCCTCAGCGAGCTTGGCATAAAGAAGCACATGATCGTCCACCGCCCTGGAGAACTGCAGCAGACCGCCGACTGGCTATCACGCGCAAAAGAGTTCCTGCGCCCGCAAAAGAAAAAGACACTGGGCAATGTAGATGATGATGAGGTAAACACCCTTGTCAACCCAGCGACCGAGACAGTTGGGGGCGAGTATGTCTACACAATTGGCGCCATGGATTTCGAGGGCGACCAATTCACACGCGAATCAAATGGCGAGAGGGTGGCCTATTGCATCGGGGCCTTTGCAGCAGTAACCCCAATCGTCTATGCCAATGGCGACGAGCCCGACGCACTTCCCAACGGCGGCACCATGAGGAACAACCCCATGACCGCCGCTGCCCCCATGCAAACTATAGCGGCCCGTACACGCTCAGCCAACCGAGCGCAGACCATCCAGCAGACCAAGCCCCAGCGCAAGGCAAGCAACCCCGTCCTCGGCCAGGCCACAATGCCGCAGACGGCCCATACAACGCCCCCTGTGAGCGGGGCTCGTAAGCGCGGCAGGCCACGGCGTGAGGGACAGACCATCACTGCATCAACTTCACCCACACCCCCAGCAGACCTGCCTCGCAAGCGTGGCCGTCCCAGGCGTAAGCCAGTGGAGGCGCCAGCAGCAGCTACGGTGACTCCAGACGTACCACAGGCCAAATCCCCGGCAGCAGAGCCCCCAGTGGCGACGCGGCGTGGGCGCGGTAGACCCAGACGCAGTGCACAGACAACAGACATGGCACCCGAGCAGGAGCCGGCATTGCCGGTGGCGCTCAACACACCCGTCCGGCACAAGCGCGGCAGACTGAGGCATGCCGTACAGGGGGCAACAGTTACCCCCACCCCTGCGCCCGAGCCGACCCCTATGCCTGCACCTGACCCAGCTACTACCCTGCCCGTGGCGCCGACACCGGCATCCATGAGCCAGCAGTTCGCAAGAATCGCGTCTGCGCTAGAGGACTTACCGAATGTCGCGGACTTTCTGCACTGCCAGGATGACGATGCTGAGATCCAGCCCTGGATCAAGCTGTGCAAACAACGCGAGGCACTCAACGGTCCGACAACTCCCGAATACAATGTCGTCAGCAAGAAGGCCTTGCGTGACGGGCGATTGTACGCCCTGGCCCCCAGTGACACGCCCGGGCCAGTAGGCATGTGGGTGCCCATACTGACGCGTGAGGCGGCGCGAGACTTTGTACGCAAGGCACACCAGGCCCTGGCACACGCTGGGTACAAGCGGACCCTCGACTTCGTGCGCGAGCTGATTACATGTCCGGGCCTGGGCACAGTGGTAGAAAGTCTGACAAAGTGCTGTCACACCTGCCAGATGACAGCGATCCAGAAAAAGTCACACACACCCAAGATCATGTCGTACATTGCAAAGCCGCTCGAACATGTCTACATCGACTTGCTACACATTGGGGACAGAGGAGAAGCACCTCAGGATGCGTTAGTAGCAGTTGACAGTGCGAGCGGGTTCATGCAGATCTATGCAGTGGACGACACAACAACAGCAACACTCACCGATGTCCTTGAGAGCGAGTGGTTTGGCACCTACGGAAAGCCAAAATATCTCACGTCGGACAACGGCCCGCAGCTCGTGTCCCATGACTTTGAGGACTTCCTGAGCAGGGAGGGCGTGACGCACATCACAACCGCCCAGTACCATGCTCAGTCTGACTTGGCTGAGGCCGCAGTCAAGAAATTCAAGCAGTCATTGCGATGCTGTTTCACCGATCAGCCGGACGAGGAGGGCTGGACGCAGCACATCCCGCGCATTGTAGCTGCACACGCCTGTACGCGCTCGGAGGCCATCGCCAACACCCCGGCGGCAGTTTTCTTCGGCGAGCCTGCGGTGCGTGTAGCGACAGCATACGCCCAGTTCCCTGAGGGTGAGAGCCCCCCCAGTGAGGAGGAGATCACCGAGATGATACGTGAGCAAGCAGCTGAGCACCGCAAAATGGTCCGCCAGCGTGCCAACGCCAGGGACAACAGAGGCATCGACCCCATCTGGTTTGAGCCGGGTGAGTGGGTGACCTGCCGTGCACTCCCCAAGGCCAGCTCAGTGGCAGATCAGTTTGCACGCCGCCTGGGTCCGTTCCGAGTCGTGTCGCGGCACAAGACCTCCTACCACCTGGCCTATGCTGACGGCAAGCCCTTCCATCGCATTGTACCAGGCGACGCGATCACGCGGTACCACCATGGAGCCTCAGAACGGATCGCGGAGATCGCCCGCAGATCAGAGCCATCAGGCTCAGAGTGGACGGACTCAGAGTGGGCGACCAGCGAGTACGGGGACGGCGGCACGGGCCTCGGCGGGGGCAGCCCAGGGCCGTCGGCACCGCGCCCAAGAGCATACGCTCAAATGCCCGAAGCTAGGGCCCAAATGCTGATATCCCTCCCGTCGGACCCGGGCTACTCATGGCCGGAGACGCCGGCGGTTGGTTCCCCGCCCGAGTCACATGTACAGTTCATGGGCCAGGCCCACCCCAGGATATTCGCGCCCTGGCACCCAACCACACTCGAAGAGGAAGAGGAGGATGCCCCTCAAGTCGCTTTGGAGCCCGCACACATTAGGGTGGGACCATTCACACCACCCCCACAGTCGCCGGGCTCGCCGGACAGCATGGACAACAGCGAAGCAAGATCCTTCCTGACAGAGATCCGCCACCAGCCAGCAGGCAGACTAGAGGTCCCAACAGCCCAAGTGGTCGCTGAGGACGTATCCGAAATGGAGGATGATGGCGACGGCGACAGTACCGGGCCCTACGAGGGACTGCTTGCAAGAGCCGCTGAAGAGCCATATGTGGATGAGCATGACACTGAGAGTGAAGAAGAGGAAGAAGAAGAATACGTGAACGACAGCCGAGACGATAGTGAAGATGTGGCTGGCGGGGCTCTCGTTTCCGACGAGGACGGCAGCACAGCCCCAGAAGGCGAGGACGCTCAAGTCATGGGACACACGCGGGCCTACGATCAGGTGATTGTGACACGGCCCGCGGGTGCACTGCTGACCAGGAAACCGGCTCTGCCGACAGCTGAGATCGTGCCCGGCCGGCCGGTCAAGAGAAGTCGAGCGCTCACGGAGGCAGGCTCGGAGGGCGTGCAGCACCACCCGGATGGCCGGGAGGCACTGCCCATATATGACCAGTCACCCTCCCCCCCGAGCCGAGCCAGGCGGCTAAGGTCCGACGTATTCCACGAGCAGAATGAGACCGCCGCTGGCGACACTGGTCTTGACGTTTTTGTTGCGCAGACTGAAGATATGGAAGCAGATGTTGAGGTCGAGAACCGCGAAACAAGTTCCCACCTGCGCGCTGATCGATAGGACGCTAATTGGATAATGCAGGTGTAAATCAGGGAGGCATCACACTGATGCCCAAACATGCCCCCCATCCTGTAATGCACACGCATAAGCGTACACGCACGAAAACCACAACATCGACTTGCCAAGATACCGGTCTACTCGCAGAAGATCCAGTTCTCACCAACGGAGCGCACAATGGACAATGTGCACGACAAAGGCGACTGGGAACATATATAAGATGAGGCTGGCCCCTAGTAGTACTTTAGAAACATCAGTAATAAAACCTTTTATAAAATCACCCCTAACTTTTAACACTAGACAACTAGTGCTCCTCACACCCCCCTCTTACTATAACAGTATAGGTATTGAATAAAAAAATTGTAATGTAATGTAAAACGTATACAAGAGAAGGGAATAAAAATAAAAAGAATGAGAGGAACCTCACGGCCCACAAAGACCATTTGAATGCGGATTATTTTTACATTTTTAAATTAGTGGAAAAATATTGATGATTTACTTTTCAATACTGTAAACACGTCGATCCAACAAAAAATCTGTAAAACAAATCTAGCAGCATTTTTTTCACACTTACGGAAAGACAAAAATCGATAATCAGGTGGATATGCGGCAGCAAAAAATATATATAGCTGCACTTTCATAATAAATGTTCAGAAAACGTTAAAATACTACAATCCATCTGAAATATCTAAAAAAACCATTTAAAAGAGCATTGCTGAAACACCTGCGCCAAGCGCAGCAAGAATTGTAGCACTAACAGACAGAAGCTTGAAACTGTCGGCTCCTGATGAGCTGGACTCAGCACCGGATTCCACATCATCCAAAAGATCAGACTCAGGGATTTCGTCCAATTCACCTAAATGCATTGTCCTGTTGGTAGTGGTAAAGTTGCTAATGCTTAGGTCAGCAGTCTCTGCAATCCACGAAACATACGCAGATACACGGGTGTAGAATCCAGCGGCCCCATCCGCACCACATAAGGCCTCCTTATTATCTTCACCGCTTCCAAAGCTGGTCAACCCAATTAGCGCAAAACCGTCCAAACCGTTATCAATGGGCATAAGCAGCGGGCCTCCGCTGTCGCCATGGCAGGGTGACTTTCCAATCGGGCCTTCAGTACAGATCATTTTTGCCGGATTATACTCGCTTATGTACTTTCTGCATGCTTCCGTATTGCCGGTTTTCAAGTCCACCTTCATTAGCACATCAGCCTTTGTTCTGTTCAACTCTTCGGTGATACCGAAACCAGCAGCTTCTAAAGGCGTATCCAAATAGTAGTCTCCAGTGTACAGTTTTACCTTGGTGGCCACGCTGTCAGGAATAGTAGAGTTGAGAATAAGTAGCGCAATATCGTCGGGTCCATCATCCAAGTTAAAATTGGGATGCGGGACAACCTTGATGACGTCGTAACTACGGGTTGTTGACGGAAATTTTGGCACCGTATGCGTAAATTTAACGGTTACATCCTCTGGTGCAGTCGTGTTTGTCGGCGTGTCGTAGACACAGTGGGCGGCGGTCAGAACGACATTGGGGGCAATCAGACTACCGGTGCAGTAGGTCCCACCAGTCTCAAGGTTGAAAAAGTCAATAAATGCAATAAACTTGTACTCGTCGGCGGGTGCTTGGACGCCACCGACAATGCGTGAAACACTGCGCTTAGACGGTGCCGCATATGAAAGTGTGCCAAGTACTGCTGCTGCAAGAAAAGAAAGACAATGTACGCGCATTATTATTATTGTTGATGATATTGTCTTATCTAGCTTGTGTATATGACGGTTAGTTCTGAAAAAGCTTTGTTGGTTTTAAAAATTAAAAGGGTTTAGTTAGTTCTTCCAACTAGAAAAATAAAGGAAGAAAAGAGTTTTTTATCTGGGTTTTAAAAGCTGCTCGGCAGAAAAAATTTTCAATAAAATACAATGAGAAATGCTCAATGGTAAAAGCGATTTGCTCAGAGCGAATGTGAAGCAGCTAATTATTTGCCGATCTATAAAATGTCACTGATTTCCAATGGGCTTCTACTTGTGCTTATATACATGCCATGCATGATGTTTCTGTATTACACTGGTATAAACGGATTTTGGAATTTCCAGATATTTAAAGCGAAATTCTAGATTTTTAAGCGGTAGATTTCCAAAACTCGTTTTTATCCAGTTTTTTTAGCCTAAAAATCAGAAAGTCCATATTTTTGAAGATGCAGCGAAGTATCTAGTCTTTGTGTCTGAATGGTGCCTTGGTTGTGAGTCAAACATGACGCTTAAAGATGTAATTATATTCATACAATTCCGTCGCAGCTGCAACCACTTCAGCCGCTGCTGATTTTGTCACAGCAGCACCCACCACTATTTCTGTTGTAACTAAAACTGCCGCCGATGACGCATCTTTTACAGAAAGTGCACAGCAGTCTTAGCCAGTGGATGCCTATTTGCCCACAGTTTGCCGATACCATCCGGTGGATAAAGAAGGAAAAATGTTGGTCTAAGCGAAAGATTTCCTGCAAGATGAAGCAGCAGCTGCGGGATGAGCTGGCTGAGCGGAACCAAAAGCAGTACATCAACACCCAGTCCGCCGATAATCTCAAGCGCATTGCCAGGCTGAGTGGCTGGTCGCAGGGCAAGATCAAGTGCAAGATCAGACAGAGGATGCACAATGAGTTGACCGCGCAACAGCAGCAGCAGGAGCAGGTAGTCGCAACAGACATTAATACAATTCCGGCGGTAGAAAAACTTTGCCAAATTTTATGCCACGGCTTGCTCCAGTGCACAATGGAAGACTGTCTGCAAACCTTCAGGGCCGACGGAACGTGGGTTGGGGATGGCGAAAAAGTGCCATCAGGCAGACGGAAATGGAATAATCGTGACATGGCTGCCGTGTTGAACTTTTGCATTATCACTAATGCCCTGCTTAAAGGCGAGCGGCCTCCCCGTTTTTCATACAAAAAGGCATCGTCAGAGTTAGCTGGACCCAAGTCTACAGCGATACCCGGGACTTTGATTAAGCCAAAGCCAAAGCCAAAGCGTCTGCGCAAGAACCCATTTGCCCCTGCTTTTTCTCTTCAAAAGGAGTAACGAGCTGATTAATATCGTCAACCATAGTGGTCTATTGCCACCAATTTCTAAACACCTGTCAGGTTGCCATGCAATTTGTAGGAAGGATGCCGATTTGCAGGATACTTGTAGCCTTATTTTTTGGTGTAACAAACTATAGTGAATAAGAATCAAGATGATATTCACGCAAACCAAACAAAAATAGAAATATGCCTAAATTAATATATTAAATACACATTTTAGATTATGCGCACTCACATAGGGATGCGCTATAATTTTATTTAAGAGTGCCCAATTACAAGTATTTACAAATGCATATTCTTAGTGTGTAGATAGCTAAGAACATGGGCCTCCTCTTGTTTTTGTATTTTGTTTACAAATTACAAGCAAAAGTGAAATACAACTCATAATTCAATTTTTTCAGCTTAACGCATATCCTCGTTATTAAATTTACATTCAAAATGCTGGCAAGTATCTCACTACTATTAATGTTGCAAAGTTTACGTTTATTTAAGCACCAGATAAACAAAACTACAATAATATGATATATATAAAAATAAAAAATGGTTGAATTAATTTAAATTATAACAGTTGCTCAACAAATACATTAATTCAATCCAAAAATGGCTCGTGGTTGGGCTTTAAATGGCCTCAGCTCATGCTCATGCATTGGCTTTTTTTTTACATTTTACCACGGGTGACACTTTCTGCTCTATTGGAGCAGCAGTCGCGTTGCTAATAGTAAAGTTAATAGTTTCTAAACCAGAAACTTTGGCAATCCAATCGGCATATGGGCCCAGACGGGTAAAGTACGAAGTTCCTCCGGGAAGCTCACAAATGCCTTTGGGGTTAGTATTTTTGTCTTGATTCCAAAAGCTGCTGTGCCCAAGGAGAGCACATTTGACATCAGGGTCGTCAACAGGAACAATCATAGGGCCGCCATTATCTTCATAGCAGGCAGAATATCCTGTTGAATCATCGGTGCAAATTTGGAATTCAGGGTTAAAATAATCCATATTTACTTTACAATACTCTGTAGTTCCAATCTTAAAATTTGCCTGTAGAAGCACATCCGAATACTCATTACCATCTTTATCGTGGACAATACCATATCCAGCAACTATTGGGCTAACATCCATGTTGTATTCCCCAGTATAGATTTTGGCTAGGGTACCTTCAGAGGTAGGAATAGTCTTATTAAGCATGAGCACAACAACATCATTCTCCCAAGTTTGGTAGTTAAAGTCAGGGTGTACGATGATCTCGGCAACATCGGTACCACGAAAATCTAAATATTCAGTAGTATTGTGAATAAACTCAACCTGTATCTGTTCTGCGGTAAACTGCACAGTAGGCAGAATATAAACACATTTATTACTGGTTACTATCACGTTTTCCGCAATTAAATTACCCGCGCATGACGCCCAACCGATTTCTTGATTGTAGCTTCCAATATAAGCTATAAATGTAAGCTCGTCGGATGCAGCTGTTGCGCAGACTGAAGATATGGAAGCAGATGTTGAGGTCGAGAACCGCGAAACAAGTTCCCACCTGCGCGCTGATCGATAGGACGCTAATTGGATAATGCAGGTGCAAATCAGGGAGGCATCACACTGATGCCCAAACATGCCCCCCATCCTGTAATGCACACGCATAAGCGTACACGCACGAAAACCACAACATCGACTTGCCAAGATACCGGTCTACTCGCAGAAGATCCAGTTCTCACCAACGGAGCGCACAATGGACAATGTGCACGACAAAGGCGACTGGGAACATATATAAGATGAGGCTGGCCCCTAGTAGTACTTTAGAAACATCAGTAATAAAACCTTTTATAAAATCACCCCTAACTTTTACCACTAGACAACTAGTGCTCCTCACACCCCCCTCTTACTATAACAAAATTTATTACTCGCTTACATACATAAAACAAAACAAAAACACAACAATGTCCGTCAGGTCAGACGTGACAATGCAGACTGCAATTCACCCCATACCTCCTGCCACTGCCCCTACTGCCCCTACTGCCCAGCTGACTACCACCTCCTCTGCCCAGACCCCAGCCAAGGCTGCCAAAGAGGAGCTGGACCTGCTCCGAGACTATGCCAAGCGGTTCAATGGCGAAGATATCGGAAATCCAACCAAGCAGTGGATTGCAGGGATCCAAGAGACAATCAACTTCATCTTTACCCGCACTCCTGCAGTAATGATTGTCACAGCACTCCAAAAGCTGCTTGACGGACAAGCTGCCAGACGCATGGGCACCCTAGACGTGAACACACCAGAAGAGTTCTTTGAGAAGCTCCTTGAATGCATCCCGCAAGCAGACTTTGTGGCCAAGGCACACAGCATCGCTGCTGGAGGCCCAGCCAAGGCCTTCAAGAACATCCCTGCAGTGGACAGGGTCAACTATGCGCGCAGGCTCTACAAGGCCATGGGTGGTGGCGACTATGCTGCAGTCACTATCTCACGCCTAGTACATGGCCTTGACACCCGCTCCTGGGCATGTACAGGAAGTGCGCCCAATGATGTCACTGCTGAGACCCTCCTGGACCGACTCAAGGCATTCGAGACAGTCCACAAGATAACCCTACTTTCATATGGCAACAATGACCCAAAAGCCTGAGCGGCTTGGGTATCAGTTACACTATTGGGACAATAAATATGTTTAACTCTACTCAGGCCGCCCTGTGCCATTTTACGAAAATACCCGGTTTCCGCGCACATAATAAGCCAGCAATGGCTGTAGCCG
>NW_026251529.1:0-38165 GCF_025024165.1 Kickxella alabastrina | reverse complement strand
CGCGCGATCACTTGGCGCACGTCGTAGGGCCGCCGCAGGTTGGTGCCGACGATACCGCCTAGCTCGCTAATGTCGTACAGGGGGTCGTCGAAGGCCTGGCTGCTGGCGGTGGCCGCTGGCTGCGCGATGTTGAGGTGCGCGATGGTTTCGCGTGCCAGGTCCAGCGCGTGCGCGTCGCTGACAGCGTAGTGATCGGTGACGCCCGACGTGCGGCAGTGCAGGTCGGCGCCGCCAAGGTCCTCTGCGCTGACAACCTCGCCGGTAGCAGCCTTGACCAATGGCGGGCCAGCGAGAAAGATAGTTCCCTGGCGTCGCACAATGATGCTCTCGTCGGCCATCGCCGGGACGTAGGCTCCTCCGGCCGTGCACGAGCCCATAACCACGGCCACCTGCGGCACGCCCTGGGCGGACATCACGGCCTGGTTGTAGAAGATGCGGCCAAAGTGGTCCTTGTCCGGGAATACCTCCGCTTGGTGTGGCAGGTTGGCGCCGCCAGAGTCCACTAGGTAGACGCACGGCAGCTTGTTTTCGCGCGCGATTTCTTGCGCACGCAAATGCTTCTTCACTGTGATCGGGTAGTACGTGCCGCCCTTGACCGTCGCATCGTTGGCCACCACCATACACGTGGTTCCGCGCACCCTTCCGATGCCCGTGATGATGCCGCCGCCAGCAATATTCTCTCCCTCGTATAGCTGGTGGCCGGCCAGCTGCGACAGCTCGAGGAAGGGCGAGCCGCTGTCGAGCAGCTTGGCGATGCGGTCGCGCGGAAGTAGCTTGCCGCGCGATACGTGTTTGGCCCGGGCCTGCTCGGTGCCTCCGCGCTGCGCTTGTTGGATTTGATGCTCGAGGTCGTGGACGGCCTGTGCCATACTTTGGGCATTTTCTTGGAAGATTGCAGATTTTGGCTCTGTCGTGTTTGGGATCACTGTCATCGATCCGAACATCCGCCTATGGCGGTGGTGGATTTGGCTCAGTTGTTGGCTGAGTCGATAGCCGTAGTGCTTGGTCAGTGGGATTCTGATCATGGCTGGAAGTTGTGTGAAAAATACAAAATAGAATAGAAAGTGCAAAGTGGAGGTAAAAAGAAGGGAGACATTCGGATGACATGCGCACTTTTAATGTTATTTATACAAAAGCTGGTGCAGACGCGTACTACTTTCAGCAGCCATCCATCCATCAATGGATAATAAATAAATTAATAAAAACTACAATGCGAAAACCAGCACTCAATCACAGTCAAGAAAAATAATAAGAAAATTAAAAGAGAGCGTGGGAAGACAGAAGGCTCCTTATTATCGTTATTTTAGGCGTGGGAGAAATGCAAATCGCTGGACTGGGCTGGGCTGAGCTGGGCCGAGAGAGAGGGAAAGAAAGAACAATTATAAATTCTGAGGACCTCCCCTTTACCACATGACCTTTTTATAATTTTCCATACTCTTATTTTTGTGCTTTTCTCCCTCTTTCTTTATCATGCAGTTATCTATAAAAAAATCAGGTACAGGCCCAAATCCACTCACTTCACATGCTCAATGACAACAACTCTAAGAAGAAAAATTAGAAAAGAGTTCTATTTCTTTTACAATATGAAACAATAATATAAATCTGTATTCATTAAACTAAGCACAAACCCTCCAAAGTGAAAAATTAGTGTAAAAAAATAGTGCTAATCAGAAAAATGGAAAATTATCCGCACTGCTAAATAGCAAACCTAAAATGACAAAAAAAACCCCAAGCTGATCAATCAGCTATAAATAAGTTTACATGAGATATGTATTTTATCTTGTGCTTTATGTTTTTCTTTTTCAATATTTTTATTATATATTTATTTTTGTATTTACAACCTTTCACACAAGACGGCGTGAAAAAGCTTTTTTGTAAGAAGGGGAGTTCAGGTAAGTTACTTAAATGAATTCATAGAATTATTTTTCCTGCAATTTAAAATAAAATGAATATATAGGGAAGTCTTTGTTAAAAAAACTTACGATGCACAATTTTCATTAAAACTAAATTGTAGAGGTTTTGCCAACAAATTTGCAGCTTTTAAACCATTTTTAAAGCAGCTTTATGTATTTTTATTGGTTGAACCCAAAAAATAATTTACTTTTGAAAGTACATCGTGAAAATAATGAGGCTTTTCATCTTCAAAGTAGATCAGTGAATAGGAAGCCTTTATTAATATTATTTAAAGTTGCTTAATAATTGAAGTTGTATATATTTATATTGTATACCTATAATATGTTTGAGTTGTTTGATGTGAGTTTTAAATTTATTTGGGTTCAAGAAACCCTTGTTCCATTTATGCCATTTTAGAATTGTTGGAATCCGATAATTATATTTAAAAAAGCGTAATGAATAGCAGCTTCCTAGCTCGTATTTTCTTATCAAAAATTTTATATAATTAATTAAAAAAAGTGTGGTCGGCAGCTTTCTTTATCTTGCTTTTCCAGCATTAATTCTTGGCAATACAAAAATAAAAAACAAAAAATCCAGTAGACGAAAAGCTTTTTTTTGGGCTGTTTGGCTTATCATTGCCAAGAACTTGAGTGCAAATTCCAATGTATAAAATGATACGTGCCACCCAAATAATTAACTTGCTCTTGGTTGAAGCCCACGTCTATTTTGCTGTTTTGCTTATCATTGCCATTAATTTTTTATTTGCTCGTGTCACTAGCTTATTTCACTATTACTATTATTTTTTGCTTCTATTGCCAAAAGCTGAAGACAAAAGTGAAAAAAATTACGTGTGAGATATTTTTAAAAAAAATCACACATTTTTCCATGGAATGTCCGTCTTCATTATACGCCAAATTGTGCTTTTTTTTAAAAAAAAATATTTTGACCAAACTACACAAGCATTCAAACCACCCACAAAATGTAGCCAGCAGGCATTTGAAAACAATAAACGTTTTTCTTTATTTGAACATGCGCAGATATGCCAGAATCAAAGCGCCTGTACCAGTGATCGTACCAATCATGTACTGCATGATATTAAACTTGATACTCTCCATCTGGGTCCTCAGTCCGGAAATATCCTGCTCAATCTTTGTGTCTGTCTCCCTAATTTTAATCTCATGCTGTGCCCTCTCATCCCTCGCCCTCCCCTTCTCCAAACTCATATCCAGCCTCACCCCCGCCTGTGTCCTTGTAATCTCCTCCCTCAGCTTCTGCTTCAGCTTATTAACTTCCCCCTGCAGCCTCTCGTTCTCAGCCTTCATCATTGAAAAATCCGTCTTCTCCATCATTTGTATCTCCGACTTGAGCTGCGCGAAATCAACCTTGTACATGTAAAGGGTCTTATCTTGGTCTGCTTTGGTCACAATGGAGGAGAGAATGGTCTGCGTGCTTTCTTGCAGAACCGTGGTGAGCGAGGTGACTATGCTGGTGGCTTGTTGAGTGCTGAAGCCCTCGGACTCTAGACGGACGACCATTCGGTTGGTGTCGAGGAGGTGGCGGTGCCCGGTGTTGGCTGCGCTGCTGGCGTAGGCGCGCAAGAGGGGCTTGCAAAAGAGGGCAGCGGCTCTGGAGGCGGGAAACATGGGCTGGAAAAACGGAATGATAGCAGGGTGTGAATTTGAGTAGAGTAGAGTTGGGTTGAGTTGAATTGAATAGAATCGATGGAAACAACAGTAGTAGCAGCCGCAATAAAAGCGCGCTTTTCCGCAGGGCTATCACGCCAGGGCTTGGGCTGCGGGAGGTACGGGACAAGGCCACGTGCAAAGGCAAAATTGAAAAAAGAAGCGAAAGGAAGGAAGGAGGGCAGGCGAGGCTGGCGCACTAGGCAGCACTCAGAAGAAGCCCCTCTTCTTCTTGTTGTCCTTGGACCCAGGCACAACAGCCTCCGCCTGCACGCCCATCTGGTGGCTCACCGGCGCATGCTCGACGCTGCCAACCCTGCCCTTCTTCTCCTCCAGCTCGGCGCGCTGCTTCTCCAGTACCGTCTTCATCTGCTGGTGCCGCGAGTGCAGCTCCTCCTCGGACTGCTTCAGCTTGCCCTCCTTCTCCTGCACCTTCTGGCGGAACACCGCCGCCATCTCGGCCTCGAGCTTCTGCATCTTGGCAGCATGCACCTTTTCCTCCTCCTCGAGCTGCTGGCGCGGGTTGAACTCGCGGAAGACGCCGTTGTCCTGCACGTGGCCGAGCGCCAGCAGCTTCTGCGTGCGGTAGGTCTCGTACAGGGCGACGTCCGTGGCGTCGCGCAGCTCCTCCATGTGCGTGCGCAGCAGCATCTGGCGCAGCGACACAAAGTCGTTGTGCTGCTCGTTCTCGACCTCGATGATGCCCCAGGGGTACTGGCGGCCGCGCACGCGCGTGCCGTCGGCCCGCTCGACGAACTTCTCGCTGCCGATGACCGCGAACGGAATCTTGCTGGCAATCGCCTTGTTGTCGGCAATTGTGTCCGGGTCGTCGAACTGGTCCGATACCGGGCGGAAGATCTGGATCCCGTGGAAGTTGATGTCCGCCAGCACGCGCGCCTTGAACTGCTCGACCTCCTGCGGCGTCAACGTATCGGCGCGCGCGATCACCGGGATCAAATTAACCTTGTTGTGCAGGTTGCGCATGAACTCGATGTCGACTGCGCGCAGGCCATGGCCCGTGGGCTTGATGAAGTACAGCAGGGCGTTGACCCGGTTGTCCACGATCTTGCTGCGGTTCACCCGGTTCTCCTGCGCCAGGTACGCGTCAAACCGCGACTCGATGTTCTCCAAGATGGGCTTCCACGCGCTGTCGTTGTTGATCGAGTCGCCGAACCCCGGCGTGTCGACTACCGAGAGCCGCAGCTTGACGTTGTTCTCGTTGATTTCGGCGCTCACCGATGTTATCTCGACGGTTTTGGCCGCCTGCGGCCCGCCCGAGGCTGCGGCGGCTGCGGCTGCTGCAGCGCTGCTGGTGGCTATCTCCTCCTTGGTCGGGTACACTTTGCTCTCAAACAGCGTGTTGATCAGCGTGCTTTTGCCCAGCCCGCTCTCGCCAACGACCATCAAGGTAAAGTTGAAGCCGCGCTTGATCGACCGCCGGTGCTCCTGGTTGGGGTAGTTGGAGAACCCAACGTACCCGTTCATCTTCTTCTTGACTCCGCCCGAGCCGGCCGCCTGAGACTGATTACCGCTGCGCATTCTATAGATAAAAATTAAGAGGGGAGAAATAGATGAGGACGAGGAAATTGTTTATCAGATTGCAGTGGATTGCAATTAGGGTGGCAACAGTAAAATAAAAATAAATAGGGCTTTCAAA
The DNA here is from genome assembly GCF_025024165.1 of Kickxella alabastrina. Classification (NCBI taxonomy): domain Eukaryota; kingdom Fungi; phylum Kickxellomycota; class Kickxellomycetes; order Kickxellales; family Kickxellaceae; genus Kickxella; species Kickxella alabastrina. The sequence goes on along the minus strand of NW_026251529.1, from coordinate 32,933 downwards.
AAAGCGGGGCCTTACCTAGAGGTGTTTGATAAAATAGAAGAATATTAAGATAGGAAAAAAAAGAATAAAAGGGATGGTGAGGAAATTTAAACTCTAATGAATTTAAAAAAGGTAGAGCTAGAAAACGTTAAAAAAGGTAGGAGTATAAAAGGTTGAAAAGTGAAAGAGAGAAAGAAAAAAAGAGTGAGAAAGAGAGTCTGCAGTGTAAACAAAAAAGAGAACACAAGGAACCTGCTTATGCACTTTCTGTTTGTTTTGCATGCCACAACCACCCAAAAATCCATCCATTCATTCCAGCCCATTTCCCCCCCCCCTTTCTTTTAGTGTTGTGAAAACCAAATAGAAGGAAAAAAAAAACCAAAACAACCTGAGAAAGAAAAAAACCACATGAAACGAGACCGTTTATTTTCATTTTTACTTTTACTTTATTTGTCTGACCTGTTTTGTCTATTTATTTATTTTCTCTTTCCTGCACTCTATTCAAGTAAATAAAAAAAGTGGGAAATCCCTTTGCAATTATTATTATTATTATTATTGTCAAAAAGTAGCATCACGTTGTTGATTTATTTGCTCGCTGCTTGATGTTTTTCCTTCACTACCAATGTAACTGGGAAAAAGAAAAATATTATACACTATACATTAATAAGCAGTGAAAGGTGCAAATGAAATTGGCATATTCAAAACATGGATTGAGCTGAGCTGAGTTGAGTCTAAATAAATTGAAATATCACTTTTGCAATTTACAAATCATAATACGCAAGATTACGTCGCACAGGCATTGTTCTCCATCGTCGCTTGTATAAATACGCATAACACGTACATACACCCGAGCAATAGTGCCAAATAGGGTTTCAAAGTAGTGTGAGAAAGAAAATTTAATTAAAAAAGGAAAAACAAGAGATAGAGAAAAATTGCCGATATTTAAAGAAGAAAAGCTGAATTCCACACACAAAAACAACCACTTCCTTGCTTTACATGTAGAATCTGTTGACATTCGACTCCCTAGCGTTTGCGCTAATAGGTGCCGCATGAACCACACCCGTGTTACCATAAGCCACATGCGGGTTGCACACTGGGCAGGCGTTGACCTGGCAATGGCAGAAAGTAAACATCGCCGGTGCATTCAACGCCAAAAGCACCAGGGCAATCAGCAGCAGCGGCACGATATTAAACACGTACCACAGTGCCTCGCTGTGTCTTCCGGCACTGCTCAGCCCCAAAAACGCCCGCCCAGTCATAAAGCACGCCCAAACCAACAAGAACAAGACGCAGAGACCGATGATAATGACATGGCCCATATGGTGGCTCTTCACGTCATTGGAGGACGCCCAAGCGGTAGCCAGCAGGAGAATAACAGCGAGAATCAGCATAATAACAACAAACGCTTGAAGGCACTGCATCCCACTATGCATCTTGGCAAACGACGCCAGGTTGAACATCAGCACAATTGCAGCAGTCAGCAGGGCAAACAGAACGAGAGCGATAAAGTACACAAACCCGACCAGCCCACGCACCGCGCCGCAAAGCGTATTATCAAGGTGAACGACCAGGCGGAAAATCAACTGCACAATGAGCATAGCCATAAGCACCGCGGCAAAATAATTAAACCACAAGGACACTTTATACATCGTAAAGAGACTCCCGGATGAGTGCTTTAGCGCGGCGCGCAGCCACAGGCAGATGCACAGGAAAATCATCGAGAGGAAGCCAAAGATAAACTCGAGTCCGCCGCACTTCAGCGCCATGATCAAAAGACCCAGTCCGAGAATCAGCGCCAGTGCCCCGAGTACCCAGCCGGCGGCGACGTTCGGAATGAACGTCAGCCATTCGCGCCAAGGCGAGCATGTCTGCGAGGGGCACAGGAAGTACATCCAGAGCTCGTAGATGGCCCCGATAATCGTTACGCCGCCCACTTGGCCGACGCCCCCGGTGATGATCGTGGGTGCCGGCAGTGTGGGGATCGTCGGGTAGGAGCCTATCACGGTTGTTGTTTCGTAGTGCGTGTTTACTGTCGTGTACGTCGTTAGCAGGTCCATGGTCGGTGTGGGCTGGCCAATGGGAACGGAAACGGTTGCAGTTATCGTTGTCATGTATGTGACGGCCGTGGTGAACACGGATGTCAGCGCTGTCTCGATGGTCTGCGTCATGCCTGGCAGCGTCACCGTGCCGACAATTGAAATGGCGGTTGTCGATGAAGACGACATTGTTTTAATCAAAAATAATAAAATAAGAGGGTCAAAAGAGAACGCGACAAGATGGTGATAGAATATTGGCAAATATATGTTTTTTAAAGTAAATAAAGTACGAAATAATGATAATTAAAGTATTCAAATGACATGCAATAAATAAATAAATAAAAAGTAAACGGAAGAGGCAAAAAAAAAAGTGAAAATAAAATAAAATCCTAGTGTGCGAATATCGATTTCGACTCCAACTCTGTTCTTGCCTAAAAATAAATGAATGAATGAATATAGTAGACGAAAACGAAGAGGGAAAAGGAGAGGGAAAAAGAAGGGAGGGACCCTGTGTGAGCAAAATATAAAAAATATTTACTGGATTGTTTAAAAAAAAAACGAGGGAGAAATAGTGGTCCCAAACCCCTTCACGCAGCGCAGTTTTAATTGCAATAAAAGAATAGTAGAACAGCGAAAGAAAAAATTTTCAAGCAGGTGTTGCCTACAGAAAAAACATGACGCGTAAGAAAAAAAAGATCACCAAATTTATTTCGAAGCCTGTGCTCGCTTCCATCCCTCACATCATCCATCCTATATATAAAAAACAAGGGGGCGGAGAATGCACTATACCTTCAAAATTGCACTCAAATTGGCCGTTGTCAACCATATGTGCATACGCCGTTGTAATTTGCTCATATAGACTAGTATTTTTTTCCCCATTTCTTTTTTTTTCTTACTCCAGTTGTGGAGTAATAAAATTAAGGAGAAAGAAAACGATTTTCAGTAAGCGCGACTGACGTTGACCTTTCCTTTGCCCCTTTGTCCCTTTGTCCCTTTGTCTCCTTTGTAAACCTGCACTATCGCTTTCTTTGTACTCTCACACACATGGAGGAGAGACATGTCCTTTCACTTTTCCATGATGCAAAGCCCTCGTCTTAAAGCTCAATTAGTTTTTTTTCTGAGTCTCCATGCTCTTTTATTTGTTGCCTTGAAGGGTATACTGAGAATTCCAAAGCCAAATATAAAAATGTAAACAAACAATTGTGCTTTGCGATCGATTGGGTGAGAACGAAAAAGGCAAAAAATAAGGCAAAAAAGAGTGGGGGGGAAGGCTCGGTCTTATTTTTTCCAATTGATCGTTTCCATGCATTCGCTTCTGCATATGTTCAAAATAAACAAAGAAACAGGAACTGCAGCATCTTTCGATAATTTATACAGCGCCACCTCATTGTCACTACAAGGCCTCCATTTTTTCGATGGTTACTTTAAAATACTTATGGCTTGTTTACTTTTATACATCCAAGTTTCCGTACAAAAACGAAAGAAACGTCAGGCTTTTTGTATTTATTCTATGTGTGTATTTAAATAAAAAAAACACTTTTTTTTGGTTCTGCCCCTTAATTGCCCTTCTTCTCAGCCTTGGCCTCGGCAATCCGAGCCTTGTGCGCATGGTACTTTGAATCAGTGCCAAATATTGTGTCCCAATAGCGGAACGATGACGAAAAGTTGTTCACAAACGCCATATGGTGGTAATCGTGGTGGTCGGCACCAGCCCAGAACGGCAAAAAGTTATGCAGCGACCACGGGAAGTCATACCCAGAGTGCGCATCAATAGCCTGAAACAAACGCAGCCAGATCCACGCAAACATCGTCACTGAATGCACGCTATCGACAAACTTGCAGAACAGGATGGGACCAAAGATAGTACCCTGGCCGAAAATAATAGTCTCCAGCGGATGAGCGTACTCGGCGGTCATGCCAAAGGGGGATGAGAACTCGTGGTGGATCTTGTGGATGCTGCGGTACAGGGGACCCCAGTGGAACAAGCGGTGCACCCAGTAGTGCCAGAAGTCCTCAATAACGAAAAACACCGCAATCTGAATGGCCATCTCCTGCCACCCAGGAAGCGGCAGCTCAGTCGTCCGGATACCTGCCAGCTGCGCCACCGGCAAAAACATAAGCATCAGGGGGCCCTCAATAATGAAATGCGAGAAAAGCAGGCTCTTCAGGCACTTCCATTGCATCGCCGATGTCACCTCCTTATTGTCCTGGATCTTGTACTTGCGCAGCGCAGGAATGTAGTCGCATGCAAGAAACGGAAGGTAACGCCCAAAGTACACCAGTTCGTGCATCAGAAATGCAATGGCTGTGAATGTCAAGAGCTCGTTGCGCCCATCGAAGGCTGACAACCAGGTCTTTTCAAACCAATTGAGCTCGTATCCGGCCGGCACAATCTTTGAAATATCGACGGTCGTGCTCAGCATCTCCTGCACATGGTCAACGACCATATTGAGAATATCCATCGTCTTTGTGTGTGTCTGTCGGTCGGTCTGTCTCCTGTATTAATGGTGTTTACGTTGAAATAACAAATGTGTCAGCCGTGGAATTCACCTCGCGCCTTCTTAGGTTTTATACGAGAAACAAATTAACAGAATAAATATAAAGTTAGAGTATGTTCAAGAACAAGGAAAAGCAAAGACAGTCCCTATCTGGCGGTTTTGTACCCAAGCTTGCTTCTGCTTGTTTGTTTGTTTATTTCTTTTTTCTTCTTTGAATTCACTGAGCAGTCTATGCCTTTTTCTTTTTTCCACCACACTCGGAGCTAACTAAAATACAAAAAGCACCAAACGCCAGAATTTCAAGGAAAGTCCGTAAAAAAAGACTTGCTTTGACCTTATTCGCCCCCTTCATCTCACAGCCATGTTTTTGGCAATACACAACAATCTGCGATTGTCATAAAATACGCATATCCAATCATGACCGGCCAAAACGCGGAACTCGCTAATTAGATCTTTAAGATAATCTTAATACGCTAATTTTTGAAAGAACCATGTAATTGCATCTCAGGTAATCAATTGTCTAATGTTATGCATATAGTTTCTGAAAGGCTTCCATCACCATGCAGCCGATTAAAAAGGCCTACTTGATATTAGTATCAGCGGAGAGCTTGAGCTTGACTCTTGGGTTTTTTCAGGCTGTGTCGCAGAAATAGCTGTCGCTGGGGTTTTGAATACACACTTGGTTATTTTGACTATGCACTTGTTCTTTTTTGTTGAATAGGAACTTGGATGTCCAGAACTCGTCGATTAGGACCACTTTGAATTCGTGTCGCAGCAGCATCTCGCACATCCCCTTGCTGCAGAGTGGCTCTTGATGGCGGAATATCCCAGCCGACTAATTGCCGAGAGCAAGAGCTTGATTTTTTCCATTTTTTTACATAGAGTGCACGTGAGCTGGACGTCAGCCTTTTTCTGGGTTTCGTATGCAAGGTAATGGATAATGCAGTGTAGTGGGGCGAAGAACTCAGCACCTTTGGGGGTAATGGTATGGCGTCGGGCCATGGTATTTTGGTAGAACTCAATGAGGACAAACTCAACCTTGTGCATCTCTAAAAAAATACTCGACATACTCATCGAGGTTGAGCGAGCTCGACTCCGGATGGGCCAGTGCAGTCTTGGCCATACTGACGGTTGTGTGCGAGCCTTCAGCAGTAGGGCAAGCTTCGGGCTGTCCTCAGTCAACTTAAACTTGTTATTCACTAGGTTTCGGGTTTTGTTTAAATGGCAGGTTTTGCGTGCATGGGCGAGAGTGCTGCTGGTATAAATATTGATGTTGTTGACGTCCTCATTGAACCCACCCAAATATCCCATACAGCTGAGGATGTCGTCAAAAATCAGGTCGTCGATGTAAGGGAACCGACTGACCCGCCTCTTCCGCTTGCATTTTTGCCACACTTTTAAACATTAGCTGCTATCCCAGCGTCAGCAGCCTTTTACATATTCTTGCATTTTTGTGGGCGCTTGCTTTGACACCATGTTGAGCGGCGGACTTGGCAGCGGACATTGGCGGCTGCCAAGTATTTTTTCTAGAATTTTTATGCAAATATTTTTTATTTTCTGCAAATAAATTGAATTTTCAATAAAAACTATAATAAAACGAATCCAACAGGGAAAGGGGACCCACCCAAATTGAAAAGCGAGACGTCCCACAGAGCCTTAGTCTGTTCGGATTTGTTGGTATAATAGTTTGATATCTCAACTTCTCCATCGAGAATGTAAGCTACATACCCGACTTTTTTTCTCCCTGCTTACAAAGTTGGAAAAATTGTGAAAATATGAAGAAAAAAACCAACTCCCATGACAACCGTGTAAGCAAGTGCAAATTAAAAAACCCGAATTCAAATACACATACACAAGTTGCTGCATGTGTTGAGTTTTTGTTAAGACTAAATAACTGTGAAAAACATTCGTTCTACTCTATTCTTTTTTATTCGACTGTTCAGCTGGTCCTTTGGCATTTATCAGCCAAGTATACAAATAAAAATAAATGTTCAAAGTACCAGTGCTTTTTTGCCCTTTGCATTAGTTCGGAATTTAAACAAGTAAAAATAGACAAAGTCTTTATTTCTTTATAAAATTTTCTTTCGCATTTATTTATACAATTATTTTCCTCGCGCTTTTGCCTGCTTTTCTCATCCGGGTATCTGCCTCGTTGCTTGTATTTTGCATACGTGCTTCCGTCTTTTTTTGTTGTCAGAAATATGTGTAGAGCCTTTGTCTACGTGGCATACTATGGACATGAGATTCACGTTTGCCGTTCGAGGTAAACAATTGGTTCAAAACAAACAAAGCCCACAAATATGTACTGCAACGGCTTTTTGCAATGCCGCAGCTCAATTCATCTCGATTTTCTTTTTACATTTTCCATACCAATTATATAATGAAATGGCAAAGAAAAATACTTTATTCTGCTTTTCTTTTATATTCTGTAGACATTCTTTTAATACCTAATGCATCAAAATGAGCCTTGCTCATTTTTCAGTAAGTGAAATAATTTCATTCTTTTTTCTATAAAACCTCACTTTTCAGTGCTTGCCCCCTTTACTCTTGTTTTTTCTCATCTCTTTTTCCCACTTTATAAGTTATTTTGTACTGATATATAACACCTTACTTAAGTTTGAAAGCCGCCGTATTATTTGCAGTTGACAAGAATACACTACCCAAAGTATACCCATGTTCAAATTCAATAATAAAACCGATATGTTTGTAAACAGCCTCGAAAAACATACCTCCAAATATGATTCAATTGACAAGAACAAGAAACCCTCTAATCCCACGACCGCTAATAATGAATTAGAACAACTTAATAAAAAATTCCAAGGTGTTGGAGGTAACATGGATTTTTTATATATGATGGGTAAAACTCGTGTCTCAAATAAAAAGGAATAATACAAATAAAAAGATTACATTCTGATGGAACCATGTGCGTGGACAATCACATTAACAAGTAAATTTATTTAATTTCCAAAAAACACAGACTACAAGCTTACGAGTAATGTTTAAAACTTTAAACTTTGATTTTTATATTGTCTCATTTTTTCTTTTTGTTAACCTTTTACCTTGAATAAATTCAACAGCTTCACTATTATTATTTGGTTATTGTATAAGAGGGGGTGGTGAGGGAGCACTACTGTGGTAGTGTTAAAAGGATGGGTTGTTTTATAAATGTTTTTTAATACTAATGTTTCTAAAGTGCTACCAGCGCCAGACTCGTCTTATATATGTGTCTCATTTCCCTTGTTGTGCATTCCACCAGTTCTGCACTTCGTTGGCGAGAACTGGTTTTTATGAAAGTAGCCCGGATTTCTGATATATCATTGTTGTGGTCTTCACGTGTGTAGGCTCATGCGCATGCATTACAAAACAAACTGTCTGGATGTCAATATTAGCACCTGACTTAATACACTATGGTCTAGTACATATTTGATTCATCAGGAAGCAAACGGGTATTTGTTTCAATTCTTGACCCCAACATCTGCTTCCATGTCCTCGGGCTGCGCAACAGTTGAGCTTTCAATATACATTTACATGCTACTTGTCTAAAATAAATTTATAATAAAAAATCTAGAAGTGGCAAGTTGTGAGCAGGTTATTCAATAGGCTATCCCATTGTCAATACCACTCTATGTACTCTATTTTTGCTTACATTCCAAATCAATTATGTGCCTTTATTTGTATTTTGGCCTCATTTAACGTCTTTTTATAATGTGCGTATTGGGAATCTTCCAAAGAGAGTAGAGGTATATGAGATTAGGCATCTGTTAAATTGAACAAGGAACCAACCGCTACAGAGTCGGCGGCTGGCCCTGAATATATAAAAAAGCTATGCAAACAATACTTGGCTGAGGGAGCACTCTCTTCTGCAACTTCCACGTCAGCTAGCAATGTTTTGGTAAGCATCGCCGTGGATACAAAGAAATGAAAACACCGTCAAAAATATGATGAGATGAATAGTTTCATAAATCAAACTAAATGCATGCCAATAATAAACCCATGTAGTAACAGGTTTGTGATTGATTTATGCATTTGCAATGCAACGTTCACATCACGTGTGCATGGCCCCGGCAAGGGGACAGTGGGAACACCCCCCCACGACTGGTTTGCAGCATGCTATATTTATAATTGCTTTTACCTTTTTCTTGATTGTTCTATTGAAATCGACATTTGCTGTCATATTATTTTTCAATTGCCCAAGGTATATGCAAGGCTGTATTTCAACTCTTTTCAAGCTCATGATGTTAGTATAATTAAGTTGTAGAAGCAATAAACAAGTACAGAAATACATATTTTCAAACTACTCCTCGTCCCACCAGCCGTCACAGTCTCGCATTCTATTTGGCTTCTATATATAAAATAGTGGTAAAAATAAAAAAATTCCCGCTCCATTTATTGTTCCATAGGAATATTCTTTTAGATGTAGAGCGGAACATAAGTAGACATACTTTTGTGAAGGAATAATTCAACTCAGAAGCCTTGTCCTGCTTGTGGTGCCCAACACACATTTCAAGCCACTATCTTCCCTTTTCAAGAATCAAGATCGCCATCATGGCCACTATACACATTTCTGTTATTGCTGGCTGACATCAAGGAATACCATGATGTTTACAGCGCTGCCCACACAGCGCTGCCCCCTTTTTCAGTTAAGTAAGTAATTTTTAAGACTTGAATATATCGATTTAGACCCACATTTTTATAGAGCACGACACTGCTAAGCAAATAAAAGACACTTGTATTTTCTGTCTATATATACACTGCATGTTGCGCTCTTGTATAGCACATCTTTTTTATACAATTTTCTCCGTCCCCATATCTAACTGCCTTTAATTTTTTTACAAACAGTTGCATTTTATATTTTTAACCAAAAATTACACTTTCACCACTCAGCAAATGTCATGTTTTAGTAAGGTTACTACTGAAGCAGAAAGTAAGGCTCCTAATGAGAAATATCCAGGTATTACGAATGATACCATGTTATATATGCTGAATATAGGCAAAACTAATATCAAAAAGAAGAGTAAATAGCTAAATAAAAGTTAATTGCAACGCTTTCCTATTGGCTGATGGCGATCAACTGATTAGCCAGTCTTGACTGTTTAGCCACACAAACAATAAGTCACACAGTGACCAAAGCAATATGTTTTCTTCTCTTTACCTTTCACAATGCATAGCACTTAGTTATTAAATATACTTTATAGCATTATACTTTATCTACACGTTCATAGAACGTTCTATATTCCAACATTTCCTAATATCCAAAAAGCACTATACTGCTGGCTCCAACATATGGTAATTAATTTGAAAGGCGTTTAATTGGAGTTACTGTAAGCGATATCTATTTCAGCGCTTATAATTTTGTATTATTAAAGCATTGAACAAAAAATTATCAATGCGACATATGAATGCAATTTAAAGTTTTTACTAGTGTTTATAAATGTTTTGTAAATAATAAATAAAAGTGCAGTAGAAGCAAATTTCTTCGACATAGCAAACAAAAGAATATCTGTCTTGCACATCACAATGAAGGCCAGTCGCAGTTTATAGTGGATCCACTTTGGAAGCATGCAGTGCCGCTACCGCATGATCGAGCCACCCATGTGCCAAAGAGACACATTGTAGCCGTCATCCTTGCCGAATATTTTTGCGCACTTGTGAACTTTATTGAATAAACAACTGCTGCCAGGAACTGGTGTTTCGCCGCTATTACCACTACCATTGATAATGGTGACAGTAGGATGATGTTTTGACGGAGTCACTGTAATGGTTGTGGTAATTGTAGCTGTATTTGATGCCGTTGGGACTGCCGCGGTGCTTGAATCAGCCGAAATAGTCGTGTTAATTGGTGGTCCGCCAATATTCCAGCTATGAATCACATCGATGAGCTTGTTATTGTAGTCCATGTTGATTGACCAAATCATAGTTCCGCCAAGGCCCTTGGCGGCAGCATAGTCGACCTTTATCTTGATGCTCTGCGGATCGTCATACGAGATGAACTGCTTGGTGGTTGGGTTGAACAGCCACGGCGTCTGTGAAACCGGGTCCCACTGGCGCACCCACGGCGCTGCCGCCGTGCTGGGGCTGGTTAGCACGCCCTGGTCGCGCAAATGCTTCCACATCCACGTGCCGCTGTTGGAGGTTGTTCCAGCGCAGGCATCATACCACGCGGCATCTTCAGAGTCGCCAAGTGGGACCACACTCTCTTGCGGCTGGTACTGGTTGTTAGGGTCCTTGGTCATATCAACCTTTGCAATCGTCGACCGCCCATAGTATCCAATGCCTGCTGTCAGCTGGACGGCCGGCCAGCCAGCCCCGGTCCACGAATCGATTGCAGTGACAAACGACAAGGGCGCACCTTTGCCCTGTTCAAAGTTGAACGGCGCATTGGGCCCAGTCTCTGCATTCCAACCGCCGTTGATATCGTATTGAATAAGATTGGCATAATCGACGACCTTGGCAAAGGCAGCAATGTCCTTCGAAGGCCCGCCAGTAACATCAAATGGCTCGACACGAACCGCAAGAGTGATTAACTTTTGCCACGGCCCAAAGCTGCTGTCAAAGGCCGCGCGAAGCTCCTGGAGAAACACCAAAAAGTTTGGCGTATCGCTGACAGTGTCAAAAATGTTACACGTGTTGCCCAGGCGGCCCGGGTACTCCCAATCAATGTCGATTCCGTCGAGATTGTTCGTCTTGACATAGTTAACCATGCTAGTAACCATTGTGCTGCGCGTGGAAGCGCTCTTGACAATGTTGGAAAAGTAGTTGGATCCAGTCCATCCGCCAACCGAAAGAAGAACCTTGGCACCCTTGCTGTGGATGTCTGCCACTGTCTGAGCCAGGAACCAGTCACCCTCGTAGCTAAAGGTACCCTCCGCTGTTGGGATGCCGAAAGACAGATTGATATGCGTGTACTTTGAAAAGTCCACGTTCGCCATCTGCGCTCTCTTCCAGGGCGGGTAATAGCCAATAATCATGGGCCTGCCTAGTACTTGAGTAAACATGCCTAAAGCCAGTCCGGCAATGTTAAGCAACATGTGCATTATTGATTATTTAATATAAATATAAGGAACAAAAAGCGTTTAATGCAAAATGCAAATGCAATGCTAGTGATAAGACTTAATAAAATATTTGTAAATGTAAAAACAAAAAGGGACGGCAACGAAATACCAATTGGAGATTATAGTTCCTCTGTTCTATCTTTTGATCAAATTTATTAATATAAAATAATGAGGTGACTAGAACAACAGGGCGCTGAGGTTTGAAATTTGTCGTAGCATTTCAACCCCTCCAAGCTGCGTGGCAGTCTTATTTTATACCAGTACGTTAGTAAAAAGATAATAATTACCTCTCAATATAATATATCTTGCATATATGCGTAAACAAGATTGATGACAGGCATTGTGAAATAAAACAGCTGGCAGCAAATTTCCACATGACGTGTTTAAAGCACACGCAGCGACTTTGACTTTTGAAACCAGCCTAATAACAACCATCACTTGCTTTAGAACGTCTTTAAAGCTGTCTCTTATTTTCACAATGAACCTGCTAAGGCTGCCCCTTCTTTCACTTTCACTTTCCCCACACACAAATGGCAACTTACATTTTTGAGCCACGTGTTCAAAAAACAAAATTAAATATTCCTGCAATGTCCATATGCAATGGCGACTGACAACTGACAGGTATGTCACATCAAATAAATATACTAAACGTCTGTCAAATCTGTTTTATTTAGTCGACCTATCGTGTATTTAAAGTGGTAAAATACACGGCATTTTTCCGTTCATTCATCTCTGCTGACAAAATAACACCATTGCCAAACTCGCTGCAAACAGTTGCATTGTATGTAACTGTTGGAATATAGGGAACGTTCTATGAACGTGTAGATAAAGTATAATACTATGAAGTTTATTTAATAACAAGTGCTATGCACTGTGTGAGGTAAAGAGAAGAGAGCATATTGCTCTGGTCACTGTGTGACTTATTGTTTGTGTGGCTAAACAGCCAAGACTGGTTGATCAGTTGATCGCCATCAACCAATAGTAACCGTATGATATTATCGTGTTTAATATATTTGTTTATATTGACAAAACTTAGAGAAATGTGAAACACTGCACTCAATAGTAATTTGTATTGCCCATTACCTCTAGCGCGGCCAGTCACAATGTATGAAATCACCATTCTGTTTGCAGGCTGTCCCCGAACCACATTGTTGTTGAACCCAAACTCCTGATGCACACGTAATATAGGTTGAGCTCATGCCATCGCTCTCAATACACCTGTAAACTGTTGCTGAACCACAGCTTGCACCATTTTGCACATCTGTGCTTTGAACGCTACTGTTAAGTATGGTACTGGCAGGCAACTCACCAATACTGATGCTGCCTGATGGCCAGCCAATAGACTCGTTGGGCACTGCCAATGGTGGTGTAGGCATAATGGACGGCGGTTGCGGCTGCGCCCATGATTGATTTACATCTGCGTTGTTGCGTGGCGGTTCGGGCTGAATTATATTGGTAATTGCCGATATCAGCTCGTTATTGTAGTCCATTGTGATGTCGTAAATTGACACTCCACCGAGTCCTTTGCCCAGAGCATAGCTGGCCTTTGCCGCAATGCTTGTCGGGTCATCATAGGATATAAATACCTTACTGCTTGGGTTGAATACCCACGGTGTCAGCGATAAGCTATCCCAGTTGCGCTGCCAGGGGGTTGTCGCAAGCTCCAAAGACCGCAGCACGCCCTGCTTGCGCAAGTTCTTGTATGACCATATTCCTGAATAGCTCGCCGGCTTGTTAGTACACCGATCGACCCACAAGCCATCATCCTCATCGCCCCTGGGGATTTCACTTTCCTGTGGCTGGTACACGTTCCACGGCTGCGTCGACATGTCAACGGTGGACTTTGATGATCGGCCATAGAAGGATATTCCTGCAATGATCTGGTTGACTGGGAACTTTGCAGCGGTCCAGCTGTCAATAGCAGAAATGAGAGAGTACTGCGCCCCACGGCCATACTCGTAATTGAGCGGAGAGTTGGGCCCGGTTGTGCTGCTATGTGGGCTGTTGACGTCATAGGACAGGATATTGATGTAGTCGACCCACTTTGCATACTCTGACACATCACTGAGTGGGCCGTTGGGACCGGCAAACGGGCTCATACCCACGCCAAGGGCAATGACCTTTTTGCTGTCTGGTCCAAATGAATAATTTAGTGCTTGGCGCAGCTCGCGCACTAAAATTAGCAGATTAGAGGCGTCGTTTTGTAAGTCAGCCTTGTTGCACTCGCTACCAACCCAGTCAATGTCCACGCCGTCAAGGCGGCTATCCTGGATATAGCTTACAATGGTGCTAATCATTCGGTTGCGGTTGTCAGAGTTTTTAAGCACGTCTGATACGTGTATTGAGCCCAAGTAGCCGCCCACTGCCAAGATTGCGCGCGAGCCGGCTTTGTGCACCTTGTCAGAAAACTCGCCAATGTCGTAGCTGGCTTCAAAAGCGAATGACCCGTTGGCCTGAGGCTCCGCGTATGCAATATTGATATGCGTAAACTTTGAAACGTCCACGCTGTTTAGATCCTTCCAGCCGGGTGCGTAACCAGCAATTATGCTCCCTGAAACCAACGCCGCGCTGGCCAGCACTGTGCTATACAGTGATGCGCATAAAACTCGCATTGTTTATAAAGATATTGAAATTGTTTAAATTATAGGTGGAAAGGCGAGGAATTATCAAAATAATATTTCAAAGGCAAGATTTTAGAGCAGGTTATAATATGTGTCAAAAAGTATGATACTAAACAAGGAACAAAATGAACATCTAACTGATCATCATTGTCCTTGTTGCATGCATTATATTGTGCTGGTGCTGTACTTTATTTTTTCCGAATGCCAGCATGCAGCTTACTACTTTATATTTTAAGGTACAAACCAAAACAACTGCCGATGTTAATTTACCCAATAAAGCCTTGCATGCATGTTGCTTCGTTTTTTTACTTGAAGCCTGGATGTCATAAAAAAGGGGTCAGCAGTAATAGCTGTATATTTTGTTGTGCACGCTTTGTCAAGGGAGGAAGCACCAATTGAAAAACGCTTTTCCCAAACAAACAAGCGCTATAGTGCGTCTTGGCCCACGTTTTCAAATTTAATCATTTAATAATGTATTCACTCAGCATGTGTGTATACGATAATTTTGAATGAGCTGCTTTTTTTAAAACCTTTCGCGTGATTCATGGTCTTGGTTTGCTTTTATTAATGAGTACATAAAAAAAGGGCGCCCACCATCATTATTAATCACTCATGCAGTAAAAATCAACAATTAGTTCACTTGTCACGCCATCTTGTGCAGTTACTTTATATAAAAGGGAAAACGTGGACATTGTATGTATTTGCACGTTTTTATAAAAAGAAAAGTGGAATGTGACACTAATACAAAGCCGCTCGTAAAGTTTTTAAATGCAGCAGCCATACCCAAAGAAAAATTGTAAAAAAAGAGTATTTAGGTAAAGAAAAAAAGAAAAAAGTATGTGCACTGCTTCAGCAGTTGTAAAACACAAATCAACAAAATGCGACATATAAATTGTGAAATAAGCTAATTCCCTGTTTTCACATTTAAATTTTTTTATCCCCATCTAATTATTTTTTGCAATTTTTAATCGTCCTAAACCTACAGTTTGCATTATTATTTATTACACAGTATCCACAGTTTACATTTTTACAGATACAAGTTATCTATACATTCAAGTGCTTGTTAAACCCCTATTGCAACCTTAATTTTGACCTTGGTCACTTATTTACTCTCTCGGTAAGCTTCAACACCAAGTCATGAGGTTTAACATGGTCCTCAGCGCTGCAATAGCAGTTATGAGTACGGCCACAACTGTTGTAGCACAAGGTTATATCATTGGCTACTATCCATCATGGCAAGCCACAAACATTGTCGGATTGGACTTTTCCAAGTATACACACATTAATATGGCATTCGGCATTCCCAACGATGATGGCTCCATTGCCTACGACGGCATAGCAACACTCGAAAGTGATGTTGCTGCCATCCAGGCCAAGAACACCAAGGTTCTTTTATCCGTCGGCGGCTGGTCAGGCTCCTCCAAGATATCTACTATTCTCAAGGACAATACTATACGCTCTACTTTTCTAAACGCCATGGTAGACTTTATTAAGACATATAATCTTGACGGCATCGATATTGACTGGGAGTATCCAGGCCGCCTGGGCAATGCGTGTAATGCTTTTGACGAGGTGAACGATACTCCGAACTTTCTTACCTTCTTGCAAGATCTGCGTGCCGAGCTTGATTCTCAGTTTGGCGACCGCACCAAGCTAATCACCATGGCTGTCTATGTGGAACCATTCCACATCAACGGCGTACCGTCCGATGTTACCGAGTTTGCCAAGGTTGTAGACTTTGCCAATCTCATGCAGTACGACATCAACGGCGCTTGGAACCCAGAGACTGGTCCCAATGGACCTTTTGACTTTGAGCAAGGCAAAGGCACGCCCTTTTCGTTTGTCTCCGCCATTGACGCATGGACAGGTAATGGTTGGCCTGCAAATCAGCTGACTGGTGGTGTTGCATTCTACGGAAGATCAACAACAGCCACAGTTGACATGACCCTGGACCCAGAGAACCAATACCAGGCGCAGTCCAAAGTGGTGCCATCGGGTGATTCTGACGACGCCGAGTGGTTGGATGTTTGTGCCGGGGTTACTTCAGTCAGTGGCAATTGGAAGTGGAAGAACCTGCGGAGCCAGGGTGTTCTTACCGACCCCGAAACTGCTGCTTTGCCATGGGTACGCCACTGGGATCCAATCTCCCAGACACCATGGCTGTTCAACCCAGAGACAAAGGTTTTTATTTCATACGATGACCCCAAGAGCATCAAGATTAAGATGGACTATGCCCAGTCCAAGGGACTTGCTGGCCTTATGCTATGGTCGATGGAAATGGACTACAAAGGCGAGCTTGTCGACTTGCTGAATACTTGGGTAGAAGGCAGTGGAGCTAAGTCTGATATAAAATCCAATTCCTCAGCTAACAGTATTGCTAGTCAAATATCTTCAGCAAACATTAGTTCAGCAGTTGGGGCACAAAGCACTGCTAGTCAAAAATCTTCAGCAAAGAACAAATCTAGTTCAATGGTTCCGACAGCAAGCAGTGATGGTATAGCGGCTCCAAAAGATACCAATGCAAACGCAAAAGCCAATTCAATTATTGATAACGTTTGCTCAACAGAGGGCGAGTACAGGTGCGATGATTCTAATGGTGAGAGCTCCACGTACTATATTTGCATTTACTCCAAGTGGTTGCAGCTCTCATGTGGCTGTGGAAAAGTGTGTCAAATGGACTCGGGAAATTTAACCTGTGGCTAACCAAGCATCAATATTGATATGCTTTTAGCTTGTTTATTTTCCTTTTTTATTGAAAACAATAAATTGGAGTAATCTTTTTATAGCACGTTCAATACATAATGTTTACTGTTTGAATGGAGATTGAATATTATTATGGAGCAAATTAAGTAAAAAACAAACAAAAAACATCGAACGAGTACCCAAACAACACCCCTTGCAGGGACCAATTATGGACCTATGGGCCTGGGCGAGTTATTTCAAAAAATATATCTCGCCTCAGCGATGTAAATGGCAGGTCCAGGACTGCCTTGCAGCTGTTCCTTCCCCATTCACTCACCAAAGTTAAATCTCTAGAGGTGGGCGAGGTCAAAGGCAGCCCCACTGGTAATAATCCTTATCTCCAGAGCCATGGTGACAAGTACCACCGGTCTGAAGTCCAAGAGGTTATCTCCTTATTGCCATGCTATAGGGGGGTATGGCTGGTGTCCTCGCACCTCTGCTACGATCTGTTGTCTGTGACTGTCACAGCCACCAACACCTCCTCTTAGGCAGAATCCTTGACTATTCTCCCCTAGAAGTCCTGTTGGCCATTTTTCTTCCTCCAATGGTTGTATATAAACTGTCTTCTCTGTGATCTGTCTCTGGGTGCTGGTCTCACTTGCTGTTGGTCATGTAAACTCCTTGTATCTGAACTGCTCACTGTGGCCATAATTGGTGTCTTCAGCCATGGACTTCTTGATGTTCAGCGTCCACTCCTCCAAAAGCAGAATTAACAGGGACAATGTGAGTACATAGGCATACATGGCCATCTGCGAGTTGGAGCCCCATCTTTTTTCTAGCTCCAGTGTTGATGGTGGGAGGACTGTGGACCTGTGCTCACAGACCATCATGTATCCCCAGGTCTCCAGCTGTCTGCAGCCTCAAGGACATCATTGCATTTCTGTCTCTGGGTATGCACCCCTGTACCAGTTTGTCTGCCGCTGCATCACTGGGGCTAAGCTGTGAGCCAGTTTGGTCATGAACAAGCAGTGGTTGTGTTCCTGTTGGTTGGTGATCCTGTGACTGTTCTACATGACCCATTATCCTAATCTGTCTCTAGCCATGTTGGTCGCCCGAGCCAGATAGCGCATCTGTCGTCATTCCAAGCTGTATTTTTCCTCCGGGGGTAATGGAGTTGTTGTGCTGGTAATGGGATTGATATCAGGTAGTGGCTGTTCTAGTGATGTTGTCGGCCTGGTTACTGGTGGCTGCGGCTGCAGTTGCAGTTGCTGTAGTGGCAGTGGCAGTGGTGGTAATTATGTGGCTGCTGTGCCTGTGGTTGAAGTTGTAGCTGTTTCTGTTGGGGGTGTTGAGAGAGAGAGTTGAAGGAGATGATGTGAGCCTGGCCCTGGGCGCTGTTGGCAGCTCGCCTGGTGCTGCATTCTGGGCTTCTGCGAGTTGCTGTGCTGCTTGTGGGTCAGGCGGGTGTGGCCCCTGTGCTTGAGCAGACTGTCATTTGTGCGTGCACCAGGTGGCCCATAAATAGGTTCCCGACGCAGTTCTCACCCTGGCGGCAGATGAGTCTCCCTGCTGTTATTGGGGCTAGCTGGTTGCCTACGCAGAGTCTGAATTGCTTTGGATTATTTTTCCTCCACCAGTCTGGCCACCCAGGGGCCAGACTGTTGTGCGCTCTCTACCGCTTGGTCTGCTTTCTCATTATCAGGGACGCCACTTTGGCCCATTACCCAGACGATATGCATGTTTGCTATTTGGTTCTGGAACCACAGGCACACATGCATAGCTAAGAATGCAATGTTTGACCTTTGATGTCTGTGCTGTACATCCTTCTTGTCCAGTAGTTCCTCTGGCAATTTCATCACTACCTGCAAGCCAGTGAAGACTGTGACCCTCTTCTCCCGAGGCACCATGGCCACTGCTGCAGCAAGTGTCAGGAGCTCTGTGGTAGTTGACGAGAATGGTCCCTCAGTGGCCCTGTCTAATATAACAGATTTTGAGTGTCCACCTCCAGTTGTGGTCTAGAATATAATTGCCATAAAAGAAATCAGCTGGTCAGGGATGTTGGTGTATGAGTTGTCAAAGTACATTGCAATTCCCTGTGCCCAGCGCATGTCCTTGAGGTGTGCTCTTGACTGGAACTTTTCTTGTATCTTTGTGTTAAAATTCCAGCGCGCTGATGTTGCCTCTGCTGTTGTCCTCGCATGTTTACAATGCCTATGGACTGGCTGTGAATTGCCGGTTATAGGCGCTGTACTTCTTGTTGATATTATGGTGTTCCACGCACCCATCGCACTTTCCAATCTCTTGCAAACCATATTTGACATGGGACAGGTTGGCTATTGGTACTTCTGCTGCTGTGCGTCAGTCTGAGTTTTTCTGCCTGAGACTGTTCTCAATGCGACGCTACCATCTTGCCATGCCTACCAATCTCTCTTTGGCACTGTCATATGGCTTGAGCTTAAACAGGTAAATGTCGTATATAATCCGGCACTACAGCTGCTTATTAAATATCTACTTACAAAAGTATTTCTTTGGCAGTTTATTGAAGGCCAAGGTAATACACACGTCCGTTAGGTCGTGGGGGTTGTGAAATCCTGATATTTATTGCATGGTGGTGGATAATGCCAGCGATGTACGAAGGCCAGGCCTTGCCAACTTTGGTGTAACCGGGCTCTTTAAACTGCATGTTGGCAGCAACTTGCTTGTCTGTCCACACACAATTCCGACCAAGGCTGCGTTCATTATAAAAGTCCTAAAGTGTTGGAATATGGGACGTTCTATGAACGTGTAGATAAAGTATAATTCTATAAAGTATATTTTATAAATAAGTGCTATGCACTGTGAAAGGTAAAGAGTAGAAAGCATATTGCTCTGGTCACTGTGTGACTTATTGTTTGTGTAGCTAAACAGCCAAGACTGGTCAATCAGTTGATCGCCATCAACCAATATAAAGTTGAATTATTATAAGTTTATAAACATTATCTATTAATAATGGCTACACCCACTCAGAATTATATGCTCATTAGCACTGCATAATTATTTAAAAGACAGTTGATTAGTTTAGCTTTTTTTGTAGCTAAAGATAAAATGTCACATACTAATTTTTCAAATAGTCACATGTAGTTTGTGATTCATTTTACAATAAACACATGCCTTCTTTTTACAATTAAAATGTTTATGATTACTCATCATTTATACCAATACACATGATAATTGTTGAAAACTTCTTACCTATAAAACAAAGTTGTTTTTTAAACGCAAAACCAATTTTTTATATAGTTATATCGTCGCAAGATGGCAAAAAAATTTACATCGAAAAAATACCCGCGTTAAAATGGAGTATAAATAACTGAGGAATATTACAATGCTCGTTATCAAACAATTCTTATCATTATTTTCCACACGTATTTTTGTCTACATAATAGTTTTATATTTAGTATATGTACTGGCTATCTTATTTTTATATCTCGTTCCAATCGATTTAAAAATCGCATGCACATCTTAATTTTTAATAAAACCTCTACGCTTTCAGCTTAGTTTATACATCAAGGCATGAGGTTTAACATGGTCCTCAGCGCTGCAATGACAGTTCTGAGTACGGTCACGGCAGTTGTGGGCGCAGGCATTAATCTTGGCTACTATCCATCATGGCAAGCCACAAACATTGTCGGATTGGACTTTTCCAAGTATACACACATTAATATGGCATTCGGCATTCCCAACGATAATGGCTCCATTGCCTACGACGGCATAGCAACACTCGAAAGTGATGTTGCTGCCATCCAGGCCAAGAACACCAAGGTTCTTTTATCCGTCGGCGGCTGGTCAGGCTCCTCCAAGATATCTACTATTCTCAAGGACAATACTATACGCTCTACTTTTCTAAACGCCATGGTAGACTTTATTAAGACATATAATCTTGACGGCATCGATATTGACTGGGAGTATCCAGGCCGCCTGGGCAATGCGTGTAATGCTTTTGACGAGGTGAACGATACTCCGAACTTTCTTACCTTCTTGCAAGATCTGCGTGCCGAGCTTGATTCTCAGTTTGGCGACCGCACCAAGCTAATCACCATGGCTGTCTATGTGGAACCATTCCACATCAACGGCGTACCGTCCGATGTTACCGAGTTTGCCAAGGTTGTAGACTTTGCCAATCTCATGCAGTACGACATCAACGGCGCTTGGAACCCAGAGACTGGTCCCAATGGACCTTTTGACTTTGAGCAAGGCAAAGGCACGCCCTTTTCGTTTGTCTCCGCCATTGACGCATGGACAGGTAATGGTTGGCCTGCAAATCAGCTGACTGGTGGTGTTGCATTCTACGGAAGATCAACAACAGCCACAGTTGACATGACCCTGGACCCAGAGAACCAATACCAGGCGCAGTCCAAAGTGGTGCCATCGGGTGATTCTGACGACGCCGAGTGGTTGGATGTTTGTGCCGGGGTTACTTCAGTCAGTGGCAATTGGAAGTGGAAGAACCTGCGGAGCCAGGGTGTTCTTACCGACCCCGAAACTGCTGCTTTGCCATGGGTACGCCACTGGGATCCAATCTCCCAGACACCATGGCTGTTCAACCCAGAGACAAAGGTTTTTATTTCATACGATGACCCCAAGAGCATCAAGATTAAGATGGACTATGCCCAGTCCAAGGGACTTGCTGGCATTATGTCATGGTCAATGGAAAAGGACTACAACGATAAACTACTTGATTTGTTAAATAGCTAGAATGGTGATGAATTAACCAAACCTACCATCGTGTCTAGCTCATTGGCTAATGATACAAACGATAAAATATTTTCAAATGATATAATCAACGATTCTGCCTCTTTAACCGAAGACGGCAATCAACTTGGCAGTATTTCTATTACAATTAATAATTTTGCAGCTAATGCTAACAGCATTGCGACCAGTGTAATGGTTAAAGGCACTTGCTCAATTGAAGGCGAGTACAAATGCAATGATTCGTGTGAAGAAAGTGCCACGTACTATTTGTGCAATCATGGAAATTGGGCGCAATTTTAATGTGAATCTGGAGCTGTTTGTCGGATAAACTCTGGCACAATGAGCTGTGGCTGGCCAAGCGTGTAAACCATTAATATATTAATAATTTTGTTTACTAGTTTATCAAGCGTACTCTTTTTTAAAAGTCATATCTATGCATGGATATTAAAGTGTACGTTATTTTCATTTAAAACCTTGATGCGCTATTTTTATTAATAATTTCAGTTTATGTCTATATAATTTATTATATACATTTAATTAAACATGTATAATTCTGCAAACAGGGTGCATGGAAGAATAGTAATTTATTTGCCGTCAGGCTTGAATATCCGGGTGGCGTTAGAATAACGGGATAGTAGGAATATTAAATGCAGGTTATTATTTTATTCAAGCTTGTAATTACTATTGTTTTATTTTATTCCATATATAAACTGATGGCAGACAAGTAAAAATAATTTCTAACCTTTTTTTTCTAATATTTTTGTTCAAGCTATTTTTAAACTTGATAACTTTATTAAAAATATTAGGACAAGTTTACATTGATTTTTTTACTATGCAAATTATATTATATACTGTTCCACTTTTGACACTAGTCTTGCTTACAATATGCGTGGCAGTGGTGGCCGAGCCCATTGTAGTTGGCTACTATCCGAGCTGGAAACGGGCCAAAATGGAAGGTATTGACTTTAAAAAATACACACACGTCAATATTGCCTTTGGAATCCCGCGCGATGACGGTTCGTTTACATTCGAAGACGAATGGGCGCTGCCGCAAATACTTCAACAAATTCGCTCCAACGGCAATGACAATGCCAAGGCGCTTTTGTCCGTAGGCGGGTGGACCGGGTCCAACCTGTTTTCCGATATTTTAAAAAACAATGACTCGCGCACGAGGTTGCTTAACAGTATGGCGGATTACGTCAAAGATCATGGCTTGGATGGAATAGATATTGACTGGGAGTATCCTGGTCGCCTGGGCAATGCGTGTAATGTGTTTGATGCACAAAATGACACCCCGAATTTTTTAACTTTCTTGCATGATTTGCGCGATAAATTCGATTCGCAGTTTGGTGAGCGAAAGAAGCTTATAACTTTGGCCGTCCGCGTTCAACCGTTTGATACGCCCAGTGGACCGAGCTCCGATGTCAGCGAGTTTGCAAAGTACGTCGATTTTACTAACGTTATGGCATACGATATCGGCGGTCCATGGAATTCTGAAACTGGCGCCAATGCGCCGTTCAATTACGAGCAAGGCAAGGGAACACCGCTTTCATTTGTATCATCTATTGATGCGTGGACTAATGCCGGTTGGCCAGCAAATCAGCTTGTTGCTGGGCTGGGATTCTATGGTCGCTCCTCAGTGGCCCTACAGGATATGATCAAGGATGCGAGCAACCAGTACCAGTCGCAGTCCCACGATGTGCCTCTTGGAGATTCAGAAGACGCACCGTGGTACGACACTTGCGCCAAGACAACGTCAAACTCGGGCACATGGCAGTGGAGGAATCTGCGCAGCCAAGGCGTCCTAGTTAATAAAAATACGGCGGCGGCACCGTGGGTTCGCCAGTGGGATCCTGTCACGCAGACGCCGTGGTTATTTAATCCCGATACAAAGAGATTCCTGTCGTATGATGATCCTGATAGCATTAAGATCAAGTCGGATTATGCAGCATCTAGGGGACTTGCGGGTGTGATGATCTGGTCGGCCAATATGGACTTTAACAGTGAGCTAGTTGATGCTGCTAGGTCATTTGGACGTGAAAGTTCTGATGACAACAGCAGCACAAGTGGGAGCTCATTACCAGCATCTACTAGTTCCAGCCCGGAATCTACTTCCAGCAAACCAAAAAATACCAAGACCAAGACATCCGCAAACACTCAAACCACCACTTCCACTTCCTCTGGCATTACCAGCAGCACTACATCAACAACAAGCGGACAAGCCGAGGAAACTCCCAGCGACAATGGTTTGTTGCCTGGAAAGCCCTGTTCTGATTACGGCGAGTACAGGTGCGTTGATCCCAATGGCAGAAATATGGCTTACTTGGTGTGCATTGGTACTTGGCAGCAAGTTTCCTGCGCCCAGGGTACGGTGTGTCTGAGCCTCAACAAGTCTATTATTTGCGGCTGGCCTACGTTCAAACACTTGATATTTGGCATTGACAGTGCTTTAAACATTTTCTAACCATCGACGTTGTGCTTGATTTTCACAGATATAGTATGAAAACTATGTGTGTGGTGATATCCCGTTTATTTCCGAATGTTTTTTGCATTTTATTATTCAAGTTTATTTTATTCCCCGGTACAATAGAAACAACTAATAGTTAATTAATGAATTGAGCACTCCGACAATTCCCCCTTAATGCGCAGCCAAAAAAAAACTACAAGCCAATGAATAGTAGTAGTATTAAAAAGCTAATGGCTGACCTACAAGCGTCCCTATTTAAATGAAAATGATTCTCATGGAAATTAAGTTTATTTAGCTGTCACATGAAAACAACAATTGCAAAATATCGAAGAAAAGAAGGGAGGGCCAATGTGTGGCAAATGACTTTCATGCTCTCCAATTGACTAAATGCCACCCGTTTTTACTCCCTTCACCCAGTTCATTCCCCCGATTGTCCCAGACGCAATGAGTATGGATATGGTTTTTAGATATGGCTGTATCTGTCACGTGTAATTCTGCAATGGCTGATTTTTTGCCATTCAAAGTTGCTTCAGAGAATCATTCCGTTTATTTACCAAAAAGTTCCAAGAGTTAGTTGGTTAGTCAATTGAATTGAATTGGATTGGATTGGATTGAATTGTGTGGCGGATTTTCGAGAACCAATTATTCAATTGGTGAGTCGGATATGTGACTTTTTTTGGCAATACATTTAGGCTACTCTGGCACATCACATGCCAGTGAGCTTGCTCGATTCTGTTGAATATTTGTGAGCTAAAAAACCTGAATAGACAGCGCGTATATGCATATATTGATAGGTGCAAGTGTTGGTAAATGGAAAAGTGGAGGAATGTGGCCTAACGTTTTAGTATATAAATGCCATGTCTCGGAAAGAGAGCCAGTTTACAACATACCCATCTGATTGTATATCGCTAAAACCCCGCCGCTTATCGCTATAATACCCCCTATCAACATTTGTAATCGTATTTGCATTTGATATTCCTCAATTCTCACCCCATTTTGCAACTTTGTTCTTCTTCATAAGCATCATCATGAAGTTTAACGCAGTCTTCACTGTTTCCTCTCTGGTATTGGCCCTGGTTGCGCCTGTGATCGGCAAGCCAGTAAACATTGGCTACTACCCGTCCTGGAAGAGAGCGCAGATGGCGAACGTGGACTTTTCAAAGTACACGCACATCAATCTGTCTTTCGGCATCCCAACAGCGGAGGGTACCTTTAGCTACGAGGGTGACTGGTTCCTGGCTCAGACAGTGGCAGACATCCACAGCAAGGGTGCCAAGGTTCTTCTTTCAGTCGGCGGATGGACTGGATCCAACTACTTTTCCAACATTGTCAAGAGCGCTTCCACGCGCAGCACAATGGTTACTAGCATGGTTAACTATGTCAAGACGAACAATCTCGACGGAATCGACATTGACTGGGAGTACCCGGGCCGCCTGGGCAACACGTGTAACATTTTTGACACTGTCAGCGATACGCCAAACTTTTTGGTGTTTCTCCAGGAGCTTCGCGCGGCCTTTGACAGCAGCTTTGGGCCGCGGCAGAAGCTAATCACTCTTGCGGTTCGCGTCGAGCCGTTTGATGTTACTGGCGGGCCTTCGAAGGACATTGCTGCCTTTGCCAAGGTCGTCGATTATGCCAATCTTATGCAATACGATATCAACGGCGGTTGGAATGCAGAGACTGGGCCCAATGCGCCGTTCAACTTTGAACAGGGCAAAGGTGCGCCCTTGTCGTTCGTCACTGCAATCGATTCGTGGACCGGGGCTGGCTGGCCGGCCGTCCAGCTGACAGCAGGCATTGGATACTATGGGCGGTCGACGATTGCAAAGGTTGATATGACCAAGGACCCTAACAACCAGTACCAGCCGCAAGAGAGTGTGGTCCCACTTGGCGACTCTGAAGATGCCGCGTGGTATGATGCCTGCGCTGGAACAACCTCCAACAGCGGCACGTGGATGTGGAAGCATTTGCGCGACCAGGGCGTGCTAACCAGCCCCAGCACGGCGGCAGCACCGTGGGTGCGCCAGTGGGACCCGGTCTCACAGACGCCGTGGCTGTTCAACCCAACCACCAAGCAGTTCATCTCGTATGACGATCCGCAGAGCATCAAGATAAAGGTCGACTATGCTGCCGCCAAGGGCCTCGGCGGAACCATGGTCTGGTCGATGAACATGGACTATAACGACGAGCTGCTCAGCGTGGTCAACTCCTTTGGCTCGCAGGCGAGGATGGTTGCTACAAGCTCGACGGTCTCCACCTAGGGGCGCTAGACTGGTGCGATCTTGTCCACCTAGTATGCCTTCGAGTTTTTATAACCGTGTAAAGCTCTAGTGTTAGTGTATTAGTTTTTTTTGCTAAATTTTGTCTGATAAGATTTAGGCCTTGTACTCCTTGGACAGGAACTTGGCGATGGTCTGCAGCTGGATGTTGCTGGTGCCCTCGTAGATGGCGCCGATCTTGCAGTCGCGGTAGAACTTCTCTGCGGGGAAATCGCGGGTGAAGCCGACGCCTCCCAGCCACTCGACGGCGCGCGACGACGCGCGCTCGGCGACCTGCGACGCGTACAGCTTGGCCATGGCGGCCTCCTTGGCGAACGGCTTGCCCTCCTCCTTCAAGCGCGCAGCGTTGTAGGTCAGCAGGCGCGCGGCCTCGATGTCGACGGCGATCTGCGCGTACTGGTGCTGCATGCCCTGGAAGTCGCCAATGTACGAGCCGAACTGCTTGCGCTGGAAGAGGTACGGCAGGGCGCAGTCGAAGGCGCCCTGGGCCAAGCCCAGCATCTGCGCGGCAATGCCAATGCGGCCCTCATTCAAGATCTCAATGGCAATCTTGTATCCCTTCCCGACCTCGCCCAGGACGTTGGCCGCCGGCACGCGCACGTCATCGAAGGACAGCTGGCATGTGGATGAGGCACGAATGCCCAGCTTGCGCTCCTTCTTGGCGATCTGCACGCCCATGTCGCGCTCGACAACAAAGCACGTGATGCCCTTATAGCCGAGGCTGGGGTCGACGGTGGCAAAGACCAAGAAGATGTCAGCCTCGGCCGAGTTGGTGATCCACATCTTGGCGCCGTTCAGCACGTAGTGGTCGCCGTCCTTCACAGCGCGGGTCTGCAGGGCAAAGGCGTCGGAGCCGGAAGCAGCCTCGGAAAGGCAGAAGCAGCCGAGCTTGTCCTCGGAAAGCATCGGAAGGTACTTGTCCTTCAGGTGCTGGCCGGCATACGTGCGGAAAACAGTGTTGACAAGCGTGTTGTGGACGTCGCAGAGGACACTGACGGAGGGGTCGACTTTGGCGAGCTCTTCGATGACGAGAATGGCCGAGGTGAAGGACGCTTCGGAGCCGCCGTATTTAGCTGGAGTCTCGACGCTCATAAGGCCGGCTTCGAAGAGTCCTTTGATAATTGAGGGCTCCATTTGCTCGGCCTCGTCCATTTGGGAGACGAGGGGCTGGACGGTTTCGCGTGCGAAGCGGCTGACGGCGTCTTTCATCATTTGCTCGTCTTCGCTGAGCGAGTGCAGAGAGCCTGTGGTCTGAGTGGGGGCGGTTGTGCTGAGAGAGCGGAGGGCGAGAGCGAGAGGCTGCTGAGGGGGCTTCTTGGCGGCCAGGGCGGCGCTGCGGCGGGTGGCAGAAGTGAGAGTGGTGCGAAGAGAGAACATTTTGTTAAATATAGGTGTTTGATTGATTTGTTTGTAGTCTTGAGCAAGAGAGAAGAGAAAAAGAAAATGGAGAATAATGGAGCTATATTGCGCTTTTATTATCCGAATCGTTATCGTTTCCTTTAAATCCTCCTTTTATTCCCACGAGATTGAAAAATGCCATTTCAAAGCGTCCTCCCTCCCTCCCAAAAGTTTTCGCTGTAAGCTTAAAGAAAATACAAGAAAAGGCGCCTGACCAAACCTTTATTATCTTTTTCCGACTTTTATTAGCCAATATGGAAGAGGGGGGAAGAGGGCGAAGAACAAGAAAAAGCGCACAGACGATAATGTGACGGAGACGGAAAAGACGGAAAAGGCGCAAAACCCCCGGTAAAATCCTTATTTTCCATTGCGAGATAAGAAAAATAAAGTAAAAAACTGCGTGGAGAGAGAGCATATTTTCTTTATACCACGTGAGTCAATGCAAATCCTCAGAGAGCCTTTGGGCAAAGAGCAAAAAAACCCATACACGCTTATATCGTTATTTTCTCAATCTTTCCTTTGTAATCGGATTTGATTTTATTTTTTGCAAGTTATCGAAGCTGAAAGACGAAATAAATCGTTGATAAAGTAGTCCCAAACCCACCACAAGTTGTGAAGACAAACAACAAAATACCTTTGGCACGTGAGATGTATAAAAATGTAAAAAAAAACATTTATTTTTATTTAATATTGAAAACATATTTTTCTTAATTCCCTCATTCCTTCTCCTTGTTATCCTGCTTGATTTTGGCCAGTATCTTTGAGCGACGCATGAAATCCTCATACTCGCATTTCTCATACGAGTGTCTCTCTTCCTCGCATTTCCAGGGCATATACATTGTGCGGTGACGGCATTTGTTCAGCGGAATCAACAGATGCGCGCAATAGTCCCGGTAACGAAGCGGTAAGCGGGCCTCGGCCATTTCTTGTGAGGAAACCTTCATCTCTGGTTCTTTGAACTCTGTCATTGTGAATGAATTTTTATAAAGGAAATGTAATAATAGCTGGGAAAAAAACCACCCCAAATTGAAATTAAAGAAATGAATAAAAATAAAATAAAAAAGCCGCTCAGCGCAGATAACGGACGCGACAAAATAAATGGAGAGGAGGCAGAAAAATCTAAAAAAATGGGAAATTCCAGATTTGATTTTGCACATGGTGTAAATCAGCAGATTAGATTTATTAAAATACTTTTATTTTATTTTATGATCTTCAAAGCCAAGAATCAGCGGTCAAGTTCTCTCACTTTATTGCGCTTCCACGAATCAGCCGGCAAAACCCTTACATCCTCGTCCGCCGCAGCCCTGACTGCATCCTTGGCGATATTTCTTTCCTGATGTTCATTCTCTATGGCCGGGTTGTCCTCGCTGCTATTGGCAAATACGCTACCATTGTTTATTTGATCGTGAGCATCATTATTGTTGTTGGCATCTTTGTGCTCATGTGTGCTGATTTTGCTGCCGTTGGGAGATGACACTATGCGGTGGTTGTGGCTGTTGTTGTTGTTCTTGGTGAGCGCTCTTTTGGTGATGGATGATGCGTTAAGCGTGAGTATGCGGTGGGCGTTTACAATGTTTCGGGATGAAAAGAAAAGCATGATTTAGATTTGTTATCTTTTTTTTACTAGTTATAATTTAATGAGAGAAAAAATATTGAAAATATTGCTGCTTTTCCTTAACACTGAAAGGTAACAAGTTCTTTTTATACTTTGTTTCGTACTTTCGGAGTAGGGATTGCGCATTGTGCCAAGGGATGGAGAGAGACCTCTCCATTGGGCATATTATATATACGTACCACATGGTCATGATACAGCGTGGACGGTATCATCATGCATGCCATTATCTCACAGCCACAATGTGAAACGTCACATCCAAATCGATGGATACAAGTTCAATACTGGCTTGATTTTTATGAAACTAATGGGAAAAAATTAGCAAGCGATTAGATTATGTGTATTTTTTTATTGGATTTTTCAGGCCGACTTCAAAATTGGTTACAGCAGCATTCTCTCAATCCCATCACAAAGAGTTCTCCAGATATAAAAGCCTGCATTCTTCTGTCATCTTGTTTTTTTCTTTGTTTTTTTTATTAAACGCCCGCTCAAAATTGCATTGTACTTTTTTATTTTTATTTATTTTATCTCATTCACACATAATCTTTTCTCTTCTTTTTAATTTTTAATTTTAATTTTTCTCAAATGGCCACCACACTGCAGACACTGCCCAAGCAGATACTCGAAAAAATAGTCTACCACTACTACGACCGGCAACTACCCAAATTCCACCCGAAATTTTACAAAGTCTATGAGGATTTCCGGCAACTATCACAGCTCTGCCACAGCCTGCGACAAGTAGCGCGGCCATACACTTACAGAAGGGTAATATTTGAGCGATACAACCTTGCAGTTGAGGGCGTTGAGCCCAATGGACTGACACACGAGGCATTGATGGCTGCGAAGAAACTGTCGCCGGTTACACGGTGGAAATCAAACCACCGGTTGATTGAGAAGCTGGGATTGTTTGAGCAGGTTGAGGAGGTGGTGCTGAGCACGTATGATCGGTATCCGGATCCGAAAGACGTTCTGGAGATGCTAAGGCAGCGTGGATTTAATCGACACATGTATCCGAATGCCACAGTGCTCATTGTGAATTTCAAGTCGGACTATGACCTGGACGACAAGGCGGTGGCAGCAGCTTCAGTGAAAGCAGCTGGAGCCGGAGCCGGAGCCAGCACAGCAGCGGCAGTGGCGGCGGACGTAGAGAGCTGTGGCGAGTGGATCCCCGACCAGGCATTCAGTGACCTGGCACAGTATCTTTTGGCGGTGCTGCCCAGTGTGGATACTCTGTGGATGGACGACAATCGGTGCTCGCGTGTTGGGCCGCGCAGCGCCATGACTCCGTATATTTCAGCGCACTTGGAGAAGCTCAAGCGCATGCATTTGCGGTTCTCCCATATGCCGGCATTTGGAGTCAAGGTGCTACCGCCGCAGATCACGCATCTGACTATTTCCGTGCACAGCGCGTACGATTATGTTGATATTCCGCGCATCGTTACGCCAGCGCTGCAGTCACTGACGCTGAGCGCGATTCCGATCCACTACTTGTGGGACCGGTTCTGCCAGTCACCTGTGGGAAGCGCCGGCAGCAAAACGCAGCAGCTGGAGACGCCGGGGATCATTGATTTTCCCGAGCTGCGTGAGCTCAACCTGACGTTCCACGTGCCATACCGCACGGTGCCGTCGGGCAAGAGCGAGGAGGACCTAGTGTGGGAGCGGTACAACAAGGAGGGGCCAGAGCCCAAGCCCCCCATTAGCTACAAGGGCAACCCGCGTCTAAAGACCATCTCGATTAAGGAGCGCACACCCAAGTACACTGTGCTGCGCACGGACACGCGACGACCGCGGTTCCCCAAGCTGCGCCACCTCAACCTGAACATGTACCCGGGCCGCGTACATGAGTTTCTGCGGGACATCCCGACCGAGCAGCTCTTGTCGCTGAGCATTTCCGGCGACCTTGTC
Organism: Kickxella alabastrina; assembly: GCF_025024165.1. NCBI lineage: Eukaryota > Fungi > Kickxellomycota > Kickxellomycetes > Kickxellales > Kickxellaceae > Kickxella > Kickxella alabastrina. The sequence continues at coordinate 1,676 of NW_026251529.1, read as the reverse complement.
GCGTACAAGGCCCTGAGACTGCGCGGATTCGCGTCCCTAGTTTCTGTGGATATCTCGCACTTCTCGGTGTCGCGCCATAGGCACTCTCCGCACGCCAACCGCCTGCTCGCGCATGTGCTGGCACTGGCATCGCCCAGTCTGCGCACAATGTCCAGCACGATGTCCTCGGATTACCGCCTGGCCCTGCCGCCCCCCGGCCGTATCCTCTGCACGCACCTGCGCAGACTAACCCTGACTGCGCAGATCAGCTACGCGGATGTCCCTGATCTTTTGCGCAGGCTGCCCTTGCTGGAGCACTTTGAACTGCAGCGCGCCCTGCTGGTTACTCCACCGGCTGAGGCGCTGACACCGGAAGGCCTGGCGCGGCATTTTTTGATGTCTGATGATAAGAGCCCAGTGAGTACGAGCGTGATAAAGTTTGCGCCGGATGTGATGTGCCGAAATGCAACGGATGAGCTGGTGTTTTATAATATTTTCATGCTGATTTCGAGGATTCCCTCGCTGTGTGTTTTGAAGATGTTTAGCTTTTACTCGACACATTTCTTTGATGAATTGCTGCCGATGCTGAATATTCCGACCCTGTTTCCGTTTATTCGCCATTTGATCAAGCTAGAATGCGGTAAGTAAAAACATTTTTCAACTTTGAACTGAGCTGAATTGAAATGATTTGAAACTGATCTGTTGTTATATATTACACTTTTTTGGTTTTGTTTCTGTTGTTTTTCTTAAATAATAATCTTTGCCGCTTTTCATTTTTGTATACGTGTAGTTGATCGGTAGAACAATAAGACATTCGCGCATTTATGATACATGTACTTTTAATATAATTGTTGAAATTGAGAATGACAACTTGTAAAAAAAATTTATATGTAAAACTCAATTGTGCGTATTCATTCGAAATTCGCTTTGCTTTTTTGATTTTGACCCGTTAAAGTCTCACTTTGTCTTCTTTTCTTTTTCATTTATTTTCTTTTTCATTTATTTTTAATAAAGACTGCAAAACCTCAGCTGTTTATTTTTTATCATCATTTCATTACAGACAGCTCTAATAACTATGTCAATGAGATAATTCATGACGTTATTACAGACAAAACCAAAGAAAGATATGCATAATAATGCATATTCGAAAATATTATATATAATATACATTTCCACACAAAAAATATAAATCCAAAAATAACAGCAAAAAAAAGAAACTACGCCCACACCTTTTTTTTAAATAAAAATCATTCCTAACTATTCCTTTTATCTTTTTAATTGTTATAAAGCACTCCAACCCAAATACCAATACTGCCAGCTTACACCCTCAGCCTCAGCTTGCCACTGATAATCTTGCTGCTCATGCTGACGAGGGATTTTCGAAAGACATTGTGAACCACCTACATAATGACTCTGGTATCTGTTTTATCGTGAGTGAAAACGAGGATAACAAAAAAGAACACAAACACAAATAAAAAACAGTTGATAATAAAAAACTATGCTATACACTTTTGTATGTTTTGAGTAGAAAATAATGTATTAAATGACGCAAACTATATTAGTATATTTTGTTCCGCCATTTCCATTATAAAAAATTAGCCTGGAAAAGGGATTGAGTTTTTTTAATACACATGTACGCAAACACAAACATTTAAACTCACTTTTTTCTACACCATTTGCACTGGTATTATTTTTGA
>NW_026251528.1:0-38224 GCF_025024165.1 Kickxella alabastrina | reverse complement strand
CTGGATCATTTGGATTCTGAGTAGCCCAGTTGCATAATTCCACTTATCCATTCACATCAAGCACCTACTGTCTGTAGATCACGTCTGTCAAAAATCAATGTGTTGGAGAAGGTGCCAAAAGATCAGTGACGGTCGGCTCTGTGGGTCCAAGCTCCAAAATACAAGCGGCACCGCCGCGCCCACTGCGCATCGGCAGCCCACAGCACCTGCAGTGCCACCTGGCTTCCAATTTGCAGCTCGAGAAATTGAGCAAGGATCGGAGATGTATCCAGATACCATCGCAGCGCCACAGGGTCTATTCGTGCGGCGCGAAATCAACATGAACAACAGCACTGCTGTTGGAACGCCGCCTTTTCTTGATACTACATTACTACCAGTCAAATGTTTTTCAGGTACGTAAAATACTGAGACAAATGCTTGTCCTTGCGCCACCAGGCGCTACATCCTGTTGAGAGCAGGTGCTGGCGGCAGTAAAATGCCGACACGAAGCTGCTTTATTTCGAGGAGTCCGTCGATCTTTCATTCCTCCCTTGCGCGTCAATGCTTTCTTTTTGTCGTGCATGCGTCGGTCCCGATCATTTGAGGCGATTTGCGCACAAAATTTTCAAATACCCTCGGCCCGCTTTATTTGCACTTTGCGCTAACAGCGCTAATCGTGCTGTTTGCTGAAACAGCCAAATGTTGGCCCTTTGCCTTTCCCCAGCACCACTCTCTATACTTTTTTCTGCACACGCACAAACAAAACCCTTTGCCTGCGTTGTTATTACAGCCCCTTGCATGGTAACGGATACTTTTGGCAAACATCACATTGATCCAAAATAAATAATGGAAAATCCGGTCAGCTATTTAAGGAGCGGTCTGCAGCAGCCGCTAAGCAGATTCGGCGTGGTTTGTTTTTGTTTGCTTGTTTTTGTGTTGGGCGGTGGCCTTGCCAGTGACAATCGTCTTGCTAACCGTGGATCGTCTTTTCGCTCTATTTTGATCTCTTTGCATGGCATTTGCGATCCTAAGCCAAACGGATACCCAGACGACACTAAAATGGGAGTGCTATGCTGTTACAAAACAGCGTAGCAATGCCATGCCATGCTATGCCATGCTATTTTTTTTACTCCCGCCCCTGTCATTTGTACAAGCACACAAGCTCATGATAACGCCAGCCCCACTTTTTCCACCTGGTCTCTCACACACCCACCCCACATATCATTTTCTTGCTCTTGCCCTCGCCTATCCTCCGGCGCGCGCTCTCTCTCTCTCTTAATACTCAGTAATCATTTTTTATCTTTTTTAAATATAGACTCGATTTGTATTTTTTGTATTTTTTTGGACACTTGCACAAAACAAGTCAAGCACTAACATTTGCCCTTGCTGTTTCCACTGCCACTGTCGCTGCCTGTCTACACTTGGCACGGGTATCTTTCCACATTTGCCTGCAGCTGCTGGTTTTGCTACGACCGAGTCGGAGGAACAGCGCGTTTTATTGTGGTTGCATTTCGCTTTATTGCGCCTCTCCAAAGATCTTTCCAAAATCAGCATCTGTGCAGAAAGAAGGGCATTCGCTACAGTGGTATATTCCTTGCACAAACAACATTGAGGTGCTGTGCTCATACCTTCATTTTTCTTTTTGTGGCTCCCACTATCCTTCTCTTTCTCATCACAATCATTATTGCATTTACGAGCACTTTTCCAACTATACACATATTCCATCCGATTTGAATATCTACAAATAATTTTTATTTACACTATTTGCGCCACATCTGAAGTTTTGATCCAAAGATCGCATTTTTATCATTTATATTAGTTTTCGTCCATATACCTATCCCTTCACGTTTATCCGTCTTGCTTGATTTGCAAAAGCCGCGTACATTTTGCACTAACCCAGCCACATACTCGTATTATTTCTGCCATTGCGGTCACACTGACATTACAAACGATATCTAACGCCGGCTAGCAATGACTACGGAAACCACGCTGCGCACGGTGGATGTCACTAAGAGGACGCAGTTGAATGCTGAGAACGCTTGCTTTAGGAATGACAGCGATATAATAGAGCCATTCCACTCACTTCGGACGCCAACTCAAAAGCTAGCTCGGGGCCTGCTGCATGCGCGTTCGGTGTGCTCGGTCACTGGGCACAGCTACAACCGGGTGCGGCGCCGGTCACCGCTTTGTCACGACGTGCTGGAACTCATACTCGAGGAGGCTGCGGTGTCGTCGCAGGAAAGCCTACATTTTGATATTGCGACATCGGGGTTGGTCAGACCGGCGACTGGTACCAAAAGCAAATTGATTCATCAGAGCGATGGTGGCAGACATACTGAGCAGGGTCAGAAAAGCCCACCTATTTTGGATCCAAGGCCAGAGGCAAGTAAACCGCATTATGCGCATTTTTTTTATGTTTGCTTCATAGCACTGTACGCTTTGGTATTCGTCATTATTTAATCGTTTTTGCATGCTTGGGACAATGCCTGTGCAAATACCCGCTGGCGCATACTAATTTTCAAATGGAATGTGAGATAGGAAGTGCACATTACATGCCTCGTGCCTATTGTGAACGCACTCCCTGCCAATACGTGCCTTATTTTACACGTATGCAAACGCTGTACAAACCTGTATTTTGTGCCACATATAAAGCCAACTAAAAAAGTGTTTTGGCCCTTCACGCAAATAACTTGTAAGCAGAAATAGGTGGACGTAGATGAACTAGTTGGCGCCAAATCCGGCACCAACACTAGCGCATCTAACGACGGATTAGACACCGGGACGAGCTGCAACTCCAACCCCAACTCCGACGCTGGCTTTGGTGAGCTCTCCACTCCATCTTCGGGAGTAGCATCGCCAGCGTCAACTGCGGAGTGCTCGCGCTCAAGCTCATACAGAAGCACGCAAAGCAGCGATATAAGTGATGACAGTATGTCCACAAAATCTTCGCCAAAATGGTGGCGCCGCCACTTTCGAGGTTCAAAGCAAAAATTGATACCAAGTCCACCAGAGCTTGCACCGGATAGCCCGGATGAATCCAGCGGCACCAGTATTCAGTTCGACGATTCAGTATCAATGGCACTATCATTTTCTTGCGAGAAGTCGCAGCCAGCAGTAGTGAATAATGCAACCAGCGCCTCTCGGTTGACAATGCTGACCAAGCTCAAGCGTTCTGTATCATCCAGAGCTCCCTCAAAGGTCGCAAGCTCTCATTATGCTCCTACTCCTTCTTCTCCCGAAAAGATCAACTCAAAGACCTTGTCGTCATCTCTGAGCAGGATTCCAAAAAAACTTGCTCGTGCTGTCTCTATTTCGTCCTCCCAATCTGCTTCCGTCTCGACAATGCTGCGAAGGAGCTCTGTTGTCGGCACGCGTTCTTTTTGCAAAACACCCGCCGCTGATGTCGCTTCTACTGCTGCTGCTGCTGTTGCCGCTACGACGACCGACATAACAGACAGTTTTGACGAAGCGCATGTTGTAGCCAAAGAGCATGCGTTTAAAACACAGTGGACCATGTTTAAATGCAAGGGCATGTTCAATCTCCATGTTGTCAGCGTGCCCGCGAGTGTGTCTTCCCTCAACCACAAGGACGTATTCTTGTTCTACCCGTGTTTATTTCGCCAGATCGGTGCTAGCTTGTTTGCCAGGCACGCACCAGTCCCGATGGCATGCGATGACTGGGCGCCAGCTAACGATAGCTTACATAAAGAAAGTATCCACAACCACATGCCTCCGGGGACACTGCTAGATCAAGAATACAATCGGCGAAAATCCATATGCTCCCTGGCAGCGCGAGTAGTCTATGTCTGGATTGGCGCGCATGCATCGGCCATCAAGCGGGATGCAATCACCAGAGTTGCCATGGAGATTCGCGACAAGGAGCTTGTAGGAAGAGCTGCGGTGGTGGTCATTGACGAGTCGACCACCGCAGACAGCGCACGCAGAAAATTCTTTGCCCAGCTGCACGCCGCCGAGCACAACGGTGGGGCACCGCTGCCAGGTGAAATGTCAACAATATATAGCCAACTCACGCCACTGAGCAAGGCGGGCGACGACATTGACTTTGAGCGTGCGCTGGAGCGTCGCAAGGTTATTTATGGATTCTGGGAGTCTGTGCCGCCAGCTACAATCCTCTCTGTTGGCGCCGATATCAACGCAGCCATGCTCCTTAAGGTGCCAAAGGGTGGAGTGGTGGTACTGGACACCTGGTCCGACGTGTTTGTCTGGTGGCGTGACGAGCCCGGCAACGTATCTGTTCGCAAGTGTGCAATCAACTTTGCCAACATTTTGGTTCAAGATGTGTGCATCCCCCCGCGGCCAAAGTCAGCAACAGTTTGGCATGAGCTTCGCGGATTTGAGCACGTCATTTTTAAAACAAAGTTTTCAGACTGGCCGTTCGTGTTTGCTGACTCGATGGCATCCTCCACAAAGTCTGCCCGCCGCTTCGTGCCGCCAGCAAACACAACTATGCCGCCAGTTGCTCTGCCCGTACGCTCAGTGTCTCGTCTGATAAGCGCCTCTTCTATTCCCGCTGGCTAACCTTGGATGTCTATACGCGCAACATTTTAATATACATATGAGCGCCGCCTGTTTCCACGTTTGAATTTTGATTTGGTCAAGGGTAACTTGTACGTGTGTGAGTCGCGAGTGCCGAGCCGCCGAGTCGGAGCAGATGATGTCTGTATCTTTTAAGGTGAACATTCGCTCTCTGCCTTTTTTCGCTTTTCTCTCCCTTTTCAAATAAATTCAAATTTGTATTTTATTTCTTGTATTCGTACAATCAGGATGGCAAACATCGCCGCAACATTCATCTCGGGGCTAGTCCTTGGGTCGGGAGCCGTGTATGCATTCACGTCATACTTCACAGAGCAATCGCACGTTATAAACTATAAGCTTCACCGGGCATCAGCGTTTCTCAAGGAGGCGGCTACTGGCGAGAAACAGTCGATCCCCGCTTGGAAGGATACCAGGCCTGATGTAATGAACAAGTACCAGCAGTTTGCCTCGCGTATATCTGGAACTGCCATTCCGCTCGCAAAGACCGGGTGGAATGCTACAATATCATCAACCGCAAGCAGCGTAGCCGATATCGACATTAATTCTGACAAGCTGGTGTCGATAATCTGCAAGGGCAACAAACCACAGTAGCTCCGATGAGCGCTCATGGATTTGACCAGTTCTCATACTTTTCTTTTGTCCATTTTGCGTCAGTGTCTATAAAAAGGATCGACTTGTTTTATTGCGCTCGTTGTGCTTATGTATTTTGAAAAGTTTAAAAAATGACATTGTGCTGCCATCCAAGACACACAAGCGCCGTATTTGGATTGAAACAACGAACTAGTGCAAAGTTGAGCCATCCAGTTCTGGTGAGAACCTGCTTTCAGACTCCTCGGAGGTGGATCCAGTTCCGCCGAAATGGCGGTGTACCCAGCGCAACCGCCGCTGCCGGCGCTGCTGTGCCTCCTGGTATACTATTGACTCTGCCGCACGCTCAAATTCACTGCCGTCAGTGTGCTCTCTCATGTCAGTGTCCACTAAAACTACACTGCCATCACCTTCTTCGTCATCGCCATCGTCATCGCCATAATCATCGCTATTGCCATTGACATTCCCCTCCATGTTAATACTGTTGGAGGTACTTGCAGTGTGCGTGCCGCTATGACTTCCTAAACCGCCAGAGTCGTCAGATCTGCTTGAGCTTCCAGAGTCGCTCGACCCGGCACTGTCATCGCCACTTTCAGCATTTCCAAAGAGGTTTCCAAGCAGCATGTTTGTCATTATCTGATTAGTCAGCGATGCGTGGGCCATGTTGCTGAGCCGCATGTCTTCATTTTGGCTTATTATCTGACCCATGTCTCTAAGGCAGCTCTCGCTAACTGCAGGGAATGTGCGCGGGACGCTTCTAGCCAGCCGACTACTGTCGATGCCCGGCGGCAGAGTAAAGTGGCCCGAGTACTGCAATGCTGATTGGTACGGATCCTGCGCATATACCATTTCAATATATGCGGCCTTGGAAGACTGGTCGATCAGATTAGTCTCTGCAAGCTGCCAGCCCTTCACCAGCGGGAAGTTTGTGCGGTGAGCTGCCACTGGCCCGCCCTTTGCCAAGCTAAAAATGTGTACCTCACTATCAATGCCAGAGACGGCGACAATCGGCAGGTAGGGATGACCCTCGACAATGTTGACGATCTCGCTGTCGCCCGTGATGACCTGCACAATCTCCATGGTCTCTTTGTCCCAGACAAACAATCTGCCGTCATCTGAGCCTGAAGCGACGTACTGGCCAAACAGATAGTTCACGTCCTTGGTTGTCTGAAAGTTACAATGTCCCGTGTACCGCCGGCAGGGCAAAACAACAGGAACCACCGACTTGAGACCTGCATCACTTGAATGGGTATCAGCGAGGCCTGACTGGGAGCTAGAGTCGGTAGTATAGTGTGAAGAGTTACTGATTGTGCGATTGGTTGTGCGCCGCGGCAAGTACTCACATGTATCTCGCGGCCAGCCACCCTCGCTTGGTGGCATGACCAGCACATCTGAATCGATCTGGCCGCTGTAAAACCGCGGGCGAATATGAGCCCCAATGCTGCTTTCGCTATCACCATCACTATCACTACCAGAGTTGTCGCCCATACTGTAGTTAGATCTGGATCTGGACCTGCTACTACTGCTGTCCGTAATCGACATTCGCTCGTCATTTGTGGGGCTAGTAGCAATACTGCGCCCAAAGCCAGTGCAAGAAAACGGCGCGTTCAAAGGAAACGCAGGCATGATATCAATTCCAACATTCTCAAGCTCTTCGCAGCCGCCATTACACCGCTCACTGATCGAGGGAATGTACCTGTGCCACAGATACGCATAGGGCAAATCACTGGTTTGTGTTTGGGTCAGCGAGCTCCAGCATTGCTCAAGCTGGGTTGCAGCAGTTGCGTATTCTGATGGGCTGCTTCCTGCAAACGCATTGCCGGCAAATGCGCGGTAAGCCGCTTCAAATCTGTCAGCCACAATTTTCACTTCACATAACAGATTGACCCCAAGTCTTTTGGGCATCTCGAAAAATCGCTCGTTTTCGTGGAAAAGGCATTTGAGGATATACTCACTGGCGTCGCCATCGTCTACGAGACCAACCACATTGCAAAACCCAGCAAGTGTGCGTGACTCCTCACAAACGATTTCCGAGCTGGAACCAATCTTAGAGCGCAGCTCGCCCAGCCGATATGACAAGTCCCCAAACTCTGCTCGCATCATGTTCAGCTGTGGGTCATTGATGCTGCCCACTAGCGGCTGGAGGGCCAGCAAGAACAGCAGTGTGTCCAATCGCGCACTGTCCCAGGCCAAAAGCACACGATTATATCGTGCGAGCATGTTGTAGCGATTCAGTCGCAGTGCGGCAGAATTGTCCCTAAATGCGGCTTCGAGGTCGCTTCTGATATCTCGGAGGTTGTTTGAAAGATTGCTTGCGGCTCTGGAGCTCAGTGGATCGAAATTCGGGCTCGAGTGCCCGTGAAACCGCTGGCTCCATTTTTGGCGAAAAAGAGTCGAATGAATACAGGTGCGGTTGTTGTGAAAAATAGATCGAACGCGCTCACGGTCCAAACCGGCATCTGTATGAAATGCCATGAGCAGGCTTTGAAGGCGCGTCTTGTCGCCCGAATTGGCAATTTCCTCGAGAGGCACAAGCGCCCGCAGCGCTCTTTCCGACGGCTGGACGCCCTCGTCTTCCAGCTGCCTACAAGCAAACGTCATGGCATCAAGGGCCTGCGGCAGTATGTTTGCGACCATGCTCGCCACAAAAGTGCGAAACACTATGTCAACCAAGCTGCGTTCGGTGGCTGTCAACGCCAAGTCGGGATCGCTAGCACGGATGCCTACTGCCTCCAGCCTAATAATTGCTGTTTTCAGGACGCTTGTGTCAGCTTGGCAGACCCTGCAGTGGCTCGCGTCTACAGCTGATGAACAGTCCATAACAAAACTATCTGAGCTAACTCCCGCATCGTATGAAATTTCGGTATGGCTAACCTGGCAGTCTGAACTGCCAGTTTGGATGTTGTCAGTGGATTCGCTGGTTTCGCTGGTTTCGCTGGTTTCGCTGGTTTCACTGGATTCGTTCAAATCGTCGCTGGTGAACAAGTATGGCGCCTCCTCTCTGGTGAGTATGTGGACACCGAGCGACCGTCCGCGCGTGAAATCGCGTGCGCGGTGGTTCAAAGCAGACGCCCTGTTATCGCTGCCGCCAATATCACCACTGCTGCTAGCATCTACCGGGGACGGGTGCTCTGGCACTCTGCTTCCAGAGCGCACGCGCTTCACTGTCGGTGGTGATTGGGAATCGCTTACGACGGCTCTGCTGCGCAATCTCTTTCCTGCTTCGCAAAGGAGAGTGCGGGTGGCGCTCATGTATGCACTCGACAGGTTAAGATCAAACAAATACACATAGTCGTAGCACCAGCTGCCGATCACCTGGTTTGGAGTGTCGCGTGAAAACCGCAGCCCAGTGACCATGTTGTCAGATATGCGCTCAAAAACGTCGTCTTCGCTTGGCGACGCATTGCGGCGCAGACGGACAATGCACCTGTCGCCAGACCAGTTGCTGTAATAGTTTCTTTGAATGTCATGAGCCGATCCCAGCTGCGGCATTCGGCGATCATGAACCATGATAGATGTGATGGACCCGCCGACTGCAAATATCGACGATTGAAACGGGTTGGTATCCAGCGCGTGAAGCTCGGCATGCAGCGTTTGGTAGTCGGCGACTATGTGGCCACCTCTTGTCGATGCAGCGTGTCTGTGCCGCAACGCTGGTGCTGGTGCTGGCAGCGGCTCGCGGAGATCAAAATGCCGCGCCGTGCCGTCCTCTGAGCAAGACAGAAACTCGTGCGGCTGATCGTACATTACTGCAATGCGTTTGACCGGGGCCGAGTGCACAGCAAAGGTGCGCACGCAGCAGTCGCCAACTTCCAATGTATCGCTGAGTGTCGGCCTGGATGTGGTAGCGTGTGTGCTGGCGGCATCCGCTCTGGACAAAATGCGGCCAATGTCAAACACTTTGATCGTGTAGTCCATCGAGCATGCCACCAGAAGGTGGTCATTGGGAACCGGCATGACCTTCAAATCAAATACGCGCTCGTTAAACCCAGTCCGTAGCTTGCCGATCCGAGATCCATCTCCAGCCGCGCGCCAAACACAGATTGTCGAGTCGTCTGATCCGGAAAATAAGTATCGGCCATCCAGCGACCAACTAAAATGTGGAGTGTCAAAACAAAGAGTATGAATAAAAAATAATACGTCATCGTCAACGCCTCAGTCGACTCAATGGATATTTGCTCAGTGGATTCAGCAGGCATATATGACTTACCACAGCGCGTTAACGCAGCCGTCGTGGCCTAGGAGCGACTGCTGAAGCTCAATCCTCTTGATGTTGTGCGGGGCATGCGTCCACTTCTCTATGCGCTCGCATGCTTGTCAAAATGAAACGCAATTAGAAACCCATGTTTGACAAGTGCGATATGCTCGAGCTGTGCAAGTAATAAGAAAAATCAGTATTTTTTGCATATTCACTTACGAATTTCGGGCTGTGTCGATGAAAAACCAGTCTGGCGCCGTCTGTACAAGGCTGGCAGGGCCATTTGACAGAGCAATGTGTGCGTGTGTGCGTCTGCGCGTGTGTGATTGTGTCGCCAAAAAATAATGTCAAGTCTGAGCGCAGTATTCCAAGTTGGTGGAATTTCAAATTTGTTATTTTTGTATGTTTCAATATTTTGTGTGCGCGCAAGGTTGAGGGGATGCAAAAAGAAAATTTGTTAAATGGATAAAAATGTGGAGAAAAGGGCCACGTAAAAAAATTAAAAATTAAAAATCCGTTAAATTGAGAAAGGTCTCGTGCTGGACGCTGGCCACCACCATTGCACATCACAGCATTTGATCGGCAAGGCTGTCTTGATGTGCCGCCCTGCTCCAGGCCGCATGCCGTCGGCTGATAAGGACGCGCTGAAACATGGTGGGACAATCAAAGCAGTCGCATGCCTCTACGGCTTGCAATGCGTCTGCCCTATTTTCACCAACACACTCGGTACACTTGTCGATAACGGCTTTAAGGGCACGGCCGAGGTTCATCTGGACCGCCGCCACATTAGCTGCCAGCGCTGCCTTATCTGCCGAGCAGCTGCTGCAAACCCGTGTGCTACCCAACTCCAAGCTGCTGGACTCTCTGGGTGACTGCGGCGCAGCATATATTGTCTGCCTGCACAGCAAGCAGCTGCGTTTGCGGTAAAAATGATCAAGTGTGCGCCGAGCGGGGTGCCTGCTGCCAACTGTCATTCCAAAACCTCTGAGACCAAACGCGCGGCCAATATTGCTATGCCTGCCATGTGCATAACCATTGATACTATCTAACGCCTGAATTCCCTGCTGGTTGTGCAGCTCGCTAACAGTGCCCCCGCCTGCCTCGCTGTCGCTGTCGCTATGTGTATCTGCGACTGCGTCATAAAGGCTGCTGCGAAGACGCCGAGGCATCTCAGTGGCCCACATGCGCACGTCAACGCCTACAAGGCTCAGGATCCGGTCCAGGGCTGGGACAATTTGTCTATCGATGTAGTATTGGTAATCGAGCCTGAGCTCTGGCTGCCGCAACAGAATCTGTGAACCCACAACCTGATCTGTGAGCCTCGAGTCCCTCCCCTTGCTGACGATGACATAGGGCACTCGCTCGCCAAACTTGGGCTCGGCCCTCGCGTCGGCTTTAATGCCGTCGGCTGCAACCTTTGCGTGGGCTGGCAATGTGGACTTGGAGTAAGTGCCTAGCCGGACTTCCTTGGCAATGACAAATTCGTGTACCAGCATATCACCTCGCAGCACCTTGGTCAACTCGCCGGTTACAAATGACTTTACCAGAGACAGGTCATTGGTTCGGAACAAGACATCGATTGTGCCCTCCAGAATCTTCTGCGTTGCTGAGCACCTGTCTCGGCATATCAGCTCCATGCCCTTGACATCCAGCAGGGGCTCTCTCTGCTCGGGCGTGGTGAACATCCAGCCCGCATACTGCTTTTTAGTCAGCAAAACGCACGGCTGATAGACCTTTTCAAACTTGAGCTTGACTGGCGCTGGATTCAACTCTGTGACTGCCTCGGCTATCTCATTGCCAATTATAAAGCCCGACTCACGGCTCTTGCCAGGCAGATGAATGAAGATAGAGTCGGTGTCTCCATAGACTACTCGGGTGCCCCAGGTCGAGTGTTTCGAATGTATAAGGCAGATTGCACTCTCCAGTGTCTCGCGGCCAGACTGCACAATGGCATCGGCAATTTCAACGCAAGGCATGCGCCCTGAAAACAAGGCACCAGCATACCCGTAGGTAACATTGGTAATGAGCTTGAGCCCAAGCTGCCACGCGTCTAGCTTCTTGAGCAGTGCCTCATCGCCATCGCCCCAGCGCTTCATTGCATCATTGACCATGACCCTGCTCTCGAGAAGCTTGTGCAGCATGCGGCCCAAAAGCCCCCGGTGCACTGACGGCTTGACAAACAGAATTCCATTGGGCGAGACCGTCAGATAATCCTTCAGCGCAGTCAGCATGCCTGGCGGCACATCGACACTAGAAAACCCAAGGCACCGGCGCTGGGTGTCACCGGTGTCGCTGTGGACTGCTGCGGCCTCCCCCACGCTCCCCAGGCAAGTCAAGAAGCAGTAGTTGTACACAATCATTATGCTGGGATAAAGACTCTGAAAGTCTAAAACGACTACAGGATCTGTGTAATATTTGCTCTGTGGCTCCAATACTAGCGGCAAGCACTTGGTGGCCTGCTGCTGTGCGACCTGCTCGCGTGTTGGTGATGCAAGCACAAACAGCTCTGGGTGTGCTATGCGCGCCATGAGCGACTCTACCCGCAGCTGCGACCCGCGCATAAATACAGCCGCAAAGTCGATTCCAATGACGCTTGCAAATTCTGATGCCCGGGCGACAACTCCAGTCTGGTCTAGAATTCGCAGTGCCGCCCGAGCGCGGAAATGCACATGTCTCAGAGCCCGGATCTGCATGACGGCTGGCCCGCTGGTAAACCATCCCACCAACTGGTGAGGCGGGTAGTGGGGCGACTGTTCACCAAGCACTTTCTGCACAATTTTCTCAAATGTGTAAGAGGTCAAGCCTAGCTCGCTGCACATCAGCCGCCACACATTTAGCACATGCCGCCCCACGACATTAAGCGCTGTGCCCTTGCACTGACTCCAACTGCCCTGGCCTCTCCCCTCTAATTTGTTATGCGAGTGCTGCCACGAATTCTGCCTGGTCACAATGCGCGACAGCTCACTCTCCAGCTCAATGTCAAAAGCATGCTCTGCCCAGTCAGCAAGGTATCCCCAGGAACTCCCCTGCACTTCAAATCCACACAAGATATCAGGGTCCATTGCATGCGTCCATTTTGCCAACCCTCTGAGCATTGATGCCCCGTTGGCATGATGCTGCTGTTCAGCATGGCATGGGAAGCTGAGGTGACCAATTTGAAGCAGTGGACCCCATGTCCACACAACTGAAGTGCATCCTGAAAAGGCGTCTTCGCTCCACTGCGGTTTATCACAGATGTGACACACTATGACACACAGCATGCTATCAACCATCGGGTCGGGCAGGGCTTCCTCCCGACAGCTGGTGAGAATTTCGACAGATATCTGTGACATAAATGGCTTGCGACCAGCCGCCATCTCCAGAGTCTGCAAAGTGCTGGCCTGCATGTGTCTAGGGGCGCTAGAGCCATGACCTGCTGCTGGCAACCCTGTAAATGTGGACATTGTTCTGAGAACCAAGCTCCATTTCAAATCGGATTGATCCCGCTGGCGACGGTTTGCGGATATCAGCAGGATAGAGTGGCCATCCATATTTGCAGAATATACAGCCTCTTCTTCAAAACTCGACCATGCAGGCGGCCTCTTTGCTACAACCCACCATCTGCCACGGCTATATTTAGCTGATATTCTGGTGCTGGTGCTGGCACCATCCTCCTTCTCTCCGACACTTTGGTTGACCCGCTGCAAATTCACTGGACCCCACATGGCATGCCGCCGGCTCTCAATACCATCATCTAGAAGCTCTACACTGTGTAAACCGATGGCATCCCTTGAGCGCCCAGATGTACAGAGTGGAATGAATATTGGCAGATTGTCAGCGCATGTGGCAGATAGACTTATGGAAGACCCTGAATACATCTTGCGTGTCTGAGGCAGGTCTCGCACTTCCGAAAACTGCGGCTGGGGCACAACAACCTCGGCCATGGCATGCTCAACCATTGAATTCACCAGTGTGTCCCAGCACGGTGCGTGGTATGCATACACAAAATAGCCACTCTGGTCATAGTCTGCGGTGCACAGTTGTAATGCAAAATCAACATTTTTACCAGAATCGACTGCTTTGTAATAGCTGCTGTTGCTGCACATGTGGGCCGGCTGCTCAACCCCTACAGTGCTGCCGTAACAGAGCACTTGATCCTGCTGATGCTGTAGCCGCAAAGAAAAGCTTGTTGGTGGAACGACAATGTCAATGTAGATGTCTGACCTGGACGGCCGCGAATAACACCCCGTCCTTGACTTCCTAAATATATAGCCCTTGGCATGCAGAATGTTGATGTATATGTTACCACTTGTGTGATTTGTGGGGTGCGATATCTCCTGCTGGGTGCCTCTTGATGCCAAATGGTTGCCCTAGATGGCTGTAATGCGATTTGGACTAGCTATAATATATATTAATAGAAATGAGACTACGGGAAGAGCTAAAGAGCTCACTATTCAGAATTCGCCGTACGCGTAAAATATCATAAACATATTTTACGCGTCTGCGCTGTCACGTGACTCGGCCCCCATTTCTGATGTCACATTCGCCCCTACTTAAGATCAGACTCCGTCGGTCTTGGCGATAGCGCGCGCGGTTAAATATCGTTCATATGCTTCTGTCTCATCCACGCTACTCTTGTCCTCCCATGTTCGTCCTTCTATTCCATATCCTTCCCACTGCACCAGGTATTGGCGTTTTCGCCTCCACACACGGTCGTCAACAATCTTTTCGACCTGATACTCGAGGTGTCCTGCAACTTCTACAGGTGGTGGTTCAGAGCGGAGTGCGGCACGGTGATCGTCGGCAGCATGGTATTTTTTTAGGTGTGACCACGAAATGACCGGGTGAATGCGCATGTCGAGTGGGAGTTTGAGGCGGAATGCATTTCGGCCGATCTGTTCTTCGACCTTGTAGGGCCCAGCCCATTTATGTTGCAGTGAGTTGCTGGACCGGTTACGCAGGTAAGGTGGCGTTGTAAAGTTCGTCGAGATCATTACTTCATCGCCTGGCACAATGTCGGGTGAGGTTATCTTCTTGTCGTGGTTTCTGATCATGCGTAGCTGTGCGAATTCGATGTTTTCCTTGACTATTTCGCTAATCTGTTTAATCTTCAGGATTGTATCGTCGGCGTCGGTATTGGGCTCAGCAGTTTCCATGTTGAAGGCGATGGTGGCGGCGTTCAATGGTTGGAAGCTATAATTTGCATAGAATGGGCTGTGCTGTGTCGAGCTGTTGCTGCGACTATTATAGGCGAACTCTGCATGCACTATGTGTTGGTTCCAGTCGTTTTGGTAATTGTTGCACGTCGCACGCAGCATTGACTCCAGTATCTGGTTCACACGCTCAGTCTGTCCATCAGTTTGTGCATGGCCGGCAGTGGACATGTTGAGTTGCGTTCCAGTTTGCTTCCACAGTGCCATCCAGAATGCAGAGCGGAATTTCGGATCACGGTCTGATATTATGGACTCGGGCAGGCCATGTTGGCGGTAGATGGTCTTGAAATACAGGTCGGCGGTTGTCTGGGCGGTTGCGGCATTGTGTGTTGGTACAAAGTGTGCCATCTTGGACAGGCGGTCAACGACGACCATGATTGCATCATATCCGTCCTTTGTCTTAGGTAGGCTGACAATGAAGTCCATGCTCACACTTGACCAGTTGCGTCGCGGGATCTGTAGCGGCTGTAGCGGTCCATCGCTTGGCCTGTTGCTGCCTTTGACTCTTTGGCACAGGTCACACGTTGTGACATAATTCTCGCAATCCACATACATGCCTGGCCAATAGAATAGTTCACTCAGCTTGTCGTATGTTGCTTTTATACCCGGGTGTATTGCAGCATCATGGAACTCGGCCAGCAGTAGTGATCTGTCTTGCTTTGTTCCGACGCAGCGGCGTCCTTTCTTGAACAGGACACCACCCTGTGCATGGAATTTGTTTGTAATGTCGCGCTCGGCTCTGGATGTTGGTTCTTCGCCACTACTAATCCTCTCCATAATTTTCTCCAACTTGCTGTCGCCCTTGTAGGAGTTCTCAGGGTTCGCGCTCGTCTTCAGCGTTAGCGCTTTGACAGCAGCCATGCGGACTGCTATCCTCCCCCCTTTTCCTGAAGAGCCGAACCCGTTGGCTCCACCGGCTGTCTCCTCAAAGGACTTGACCTCAGTGATGTGTGAGTGTGCGATCTTGGTTGGAATCAACTGTGCTATGCGGTCATGTGCAGCGAACGGAATCTCTATATTGCCTGTGTTGAACAGGAGTACTGAAATCTCACCGCGGTAGCCCCCGTCGACTATTCCTCCGAGCACCACAACACCCTTGGCAGCCAGGCTACTGTGTGGGGCAATGCGCAGGTATGTGCCTATTGGCGCCTTGGCGGCGATGCCTAATGGGACAAGGTGTTGGGCCTTGGGCTCGAGCACAAACTTGGTTATACAGTATACATCAAATCCAGCGTCATCTGGATATGCCTTGCAAGGCATCGTCGCATCGTCGTGTAGCAGCTGAACCTCCATGCTGTTGGCAGTTGTGCGTGGCACAAACAGTGCGCACAGTTTCCATTTTTCAAATTGGTCTATCAGGTCGTCGTTGTGCGTATTGTCCTTTGGCTGGTCAGTCTCCATGGTTGCACTCGTCGTTTCTGCAGCCACTGTCTCTTGTGTTCGTTTGGCTTCTGTTTCGGCTTCAGCGCGACATCCGCGTTGGTAGTTCTTGTAGTGCAGCGACTTGCGCACATATTCAGCACGGTTTAGTTCTCTGCGCTCATCGGCAGTCAAATATGTTCTGTCGACCACGGCTGGCGTTGGCGGAAAATTCGTTGTCTGTGCAGCTGGAGTGGTTGTCTTGATATTGGGCATGGGTATGGGCATAGGTATAGGTACGGATGTGTGTGCGGCGTCATCGTTTTTACTCGTGTTGTTCAGCGGGGCATCATTTAGTGGTATAGCTGGTGCAGTCAGTCCTGTCGGTGGCGTCAGTGCCATGTGTGGCACCTTGCCTGAATGTGACGCTGCGTATACTATGTTGTCGGGTTGCGATTCGAGTGAGCGTGACAAGCCGTCAGCAACTGCATTTTGAGCGCCCTTGCGGTAAATGATTTTCATGTCGAATTCCTGCCAGATATCCAGCCAGCGGGCCTGGCGCGGGGATATGTTGTTTTGCGTCTTAAGGAACTCGATTGATTTGTGGTCTGTAATCACTTCAAACTTGATGCCATGTAGGTAATGCCGCCAGAGGACCAGTGCACGAATGATTGCAAGAAGTTCTTGCTCGTGGACTGCATAGTTGCGCTGTGCTGGTCCCAGCTTTGCCGAATAGAATGCCACTGGGCACCACACCTTGTCATGTCGTTGGTGTAGGACACCGCCAATTGCAGAGCCGGATGCATCTGTCTCGACTCTCGTTTCGCAAGTTGGATCATACTGATGGAGTATTGGTGCTGTGGATAGTTGCTGCTTCAGCTCGGTGAAAGCCCTGTCAGCCTGGTCGTTCCACGAAAAGTCGGTATTGCATAGCAAATCGGTCAGCGGTAGTGCTATTCTAGCATAGTTTTTAATAAACCGGCGGTAGTAGCCGCTTAATCCAAGGAATGCGCGGATGTCTGTAATTGTCTCTGGCGTGCGCCACTCTTTAACGGCATCTACTTTGCGTGGGTCAGTCGCAATACCCTTGCCTGAAATGACAAACCCAAGGAAGTCGACTGTGTCTTTGAAGAATGCACATTTTTCGGGTTTTGTGTGCAGGTTGTGCTCCTTGAGGCAGGCGAGTACATCCTCGAGATCTTTTGCATGGTCGGCGTCATTCTTTGAAAAGACTAAGATGTCGTCTAGGTACACGATGCACGTTTTGCCAAGTAGGTTGCGCAGCGCATGGTTCATGACACGTTGGAAGACGGCAGGGGCATTTGTCAGCCCGAAAGGTACAACTGTGAATTCAAATGACCCTTGTTTTGTGCGGAAGGCAGTTTTGGCGATGTCTGCATTGCAAATTCGCACCTGGTGGTAAGCCTGTACCAAATCGATTTTCGAGAAAACTTTTGCGCCACGGGTGTCGTCAAGCAAATCGTCTATACGCGGCATTGGGAATGCATCTTTTATCGTCACTGCGTTCAGGCCACGGTAGTCAACACACAGGCGCATTGATCCATCCTTTTTCTTGACAAAGAGGACTGGTGCACCCCATGGGGAAGATGACGGGCGGATATACCCCTTTGCAAGTAAGTCAGTCACTTGTCGGTCTAGTTCATCCATCTCTGCATGTGACAGGCGGTATGGTGCCTTGGTCACAGGTGCTGTGCCCTCATGTACATGGATTTCCATCTCAGGGCCGCCTGGTGGTGGTCGTTTGGAGGGCGGCTGATCAAGGACTTGGGTGTATCTGGCATGTAGCTCCTGTAGCGCCCTGTCTTGTGTCGTCGTGGTTGCTGCCACATGGATTGCTGGATTGGTATCGTTGTCAGGGAATGTAATTCGTAGCCATCCCCATTCCTCAATTTGGTCGTTTGCACGTGCAGTTTTCAGTGCACTGATTGACATAGGCTTCAGCTGGTCCTCGTCGGTCCGAGGCTCTGCATTACCCCGGATGGACCAGCTTTTCCCGCCATAGTCAAATGTCACCTTGTCAAGGTGGCTGTGGATCGTGGCCTTGTGTTTTTTTAGCCAATTATTTCCTAATATTATATCTTCGGAAACTGGGAGAACAAGGCAATGTACTGTAATTGTTAGGTTGCTCAGGAGGCGCAGCGTTACTGTGCACGACTCGGTGCAGTCCTTGTAGTGTGCGCCATTGGCCAGTTGTATTGGTTGGCTGTGTTGTAGTCGTTCGGATTTCAGTTTAAGTCGGTCGCGGGTCTGTTCGTTGATGATGGTAATTTGTGATCCATTGTCGATGAGCACACGGATGGCTTTGGTGTCTATAGTTGCATTTAAAATCAGTTGGGGCTCAGGTGAGGTTTGTCTGTTAATAGCGGTTTTATTTGGGGGGCAAACGGCAATTTCAGAGATGATAAGGGCAGAGGACTCACATCCACTCATGCCCTTCTTGCTTTTGGGTGTGTATTCTTAGGGCAGCGATGCCACTTGTGTTCATCACTGCCACACCCAAGGCACACGTTGTTGGCAGCCCACTTCTCAAACATCTCCTTGGTACAGCCCGACTGCTTGGAGACACTTGCAAATGGCGGCAGGCCACTGCGTCTCCTTTCTGTCTGCACTGCATTCACCATTATTGCATCCACATTCATAGCTGTATTATCATGACGGCCATGAATGCGCAGGAAGGCTCTGGCACGGGAAGTCAGTGCATCAATCTCGTATACTGTCGAGCTTGTCGATTCGCTCAGAATCTGCTGGTTGAGCATTGGTGGTAGCTTCATGAGGAAGGTCGTGGTCACATGCCTGTCTGAGAGTTTGAATTCCAGAATTTCCGCGAGGTACTTGAATTGCACCACAAACTCCTCTAAGGTCTCTAATGTCCCAGGCTGTTGTAGGTGGTAGTATTTGTGCAGTGTGTCATAGTATGACACTGCACGCGAGTATGTAGTTGTCAGGAACTCCTTGAACGTTCCCCAGTCGCGGTGGTCCTTGTTGTGTTCTGTACAGTGTCTGCGGTACTCGTTTTTCTTGTCTGTTGGGATCTTGTGTGAGGCTACAAATACCCACTCACTCTCGTCTAGCTTTGCGTGGATAAAGTGTTCCTCAGTATCTCTCACCCAGGGTCCAACGGCAATTGCCACCTTCTCTGCGTTGTCCTCGTCTGGTGCCAGTGTCGGGCTGAATCTCATTGCCGATTCGTATGGCGACATTCCAGTCATGGTTACTGTTTTTTTTTTTGTTTTTTTGTTTTTTTGTTTTTATATATATATATTAACCAGTTTGTCTGTCGGTCAGTCAGTCGTTGATGAGGAAGCGCGGGTTTTCGAACTTGAGGTGCTACCAAATGTAATGCGATTTGGACTAGCTATAATATATATTAATAGAAATGAGACTACGGGAAGAGCTAAAGAGCTCACTATTCAGAATTCGCCGTACGCGTAAAATATCATAAACATATTTTACGCGTCTGCGCTGTCACGTGACTCGGCCCCCATTTCTGATGTCACAATGGCCCTACATTCTGGTGGTGGCCACATAGGCCGCATGCTGCTAGTCACACTTTGTGTGAACACAGCGCCTTGATTTTGCCGAGCCGCATCTGGCAACACCAAACCAGCAGCCAAATCAGTAGTGGGCTTGCTAATAACCGGCTCTACTGTTGCTGATGACTGCCTCAAAATGAGAGGTATAAGTGCCTGCCGCTTAACCTGCCGTCTGCTGTGATGTCCATGCTGCTGCCCTTGCTGGTCCTGCTGCTGCATACTCTCACCAATTACGTTCTTGCGCTTTGAACCACTATCAAAATCATTGGATCCATCGATCTGTGGAATATATTTATACAAGTCCTTTGTCTGTCCCCCTTCTGTGCAGAATACTTCGTTCTCCACCCAGCCATCGTCGAAATCGGCAAAATCGTCTAACAAATCATTATCGGCAGACATAGTGCCCAAGTCCACCACAGGCTGTGCAGACTTGTAAGATTCAAAACCTTGTTTGTCTTCAGACTCAGTGGATGCACCACCCTTGCTGTGATTGCTGTCAATAAGCAACAAGTCGATTATGATCGCTGGGTGGTCAGACTGGGCTGCTCGAGGTGTCAAATGGCCGTCATTTGTTGAGTCTGTCAAAGAGACTGCCATAGGTTGGGTAGTTGACGACGTAGCATCAACAAGACCACTCTGCTCTGACAAAGCAAGACCTTCGTCGGCATCAATGTAAAACCGTTTTCTGCTCATCCCACCATCACCAATCAGGCGCGGCTCACCAATGTCCACCTCGCAACATGTGGGCCAGCACTGCAGCCAACT
Source organism: Kickxella alabastrina (assembly GCF_025024165.1). Lineage (NCBI taxonomy): Eukaryota > Fungi > Kickxellomycota > Kickxellomycetes > Kickxellales > Kickxellaceae > Kickxella > Kickxella alabastrina. The sequence goes on along the minus strand of NW_026251528.1, from coordinate 18,032 downwards.
GCTAGTCTCACCAGCAAAATCAAAGCTGCTGATGCTTTCAATATCGCCAGTGCTTGCGCAGCTGGCCTGTGTCTCAAGCTCCCTTAGCACTGGCTGGGAAAGCCTCTGTTGTTTGTCGTTCAACTGGCATTTGTCAACAGCCAATGCGCTCTGAAGCAGGCTTTGCATGCGCCAATAATTAGACCATCGAATGAATTTGGATGAGTCTGTGCCTGCGTCTGCAGCCTTGCCATTACTTGCAGGCATACCCAGCAGCGACTCCTCAAGGGCAGCCTGATCCTGGCTGCTGCGTGGACATAGCTCGCCCAAGCCATGCCGCACACGCCACTTGTTTTCATCAGCCCACATGCTATTGAGCGAGTGTACTAGCCGTCCAAAATGCAAACCCAATTTGCCCTCCTGGAATATGTGGTGAATATGCTGCTCCTGTACCTGGTGGCGGTTAGCAATGTCGGCTGCTGTTGCATCGGCTTCAAGCGCGCAGTGACTAATCCTGTCTGGCGGTGTTGGTCTGGCAAGATAGCTAGGCATACCCTGGGGCACCCATCGATAAATGTTCTCCACATTACTGTCATCAATGGCACCACTCATTTGACTGCTGCCGCCGGCAGGCTGTGGAAGTGGGGATCTAAACATAATTTTGTTCAGATGGATCCAATCCATGCCATACAAGTTAAAATCGACCAAGAACTGAAGAACATAGGACAGGTGGGATCCAAGCACATTCATTTTCTGACCCATCACCACACCTGATGATAACAGGCTGCTCGCACGTGCCATCATGCTGGGGTTGGTCAGCTGTATTTTAAAGAACGGCCAGTATCCTGTGTGGTATCCGTAGAAAGGGACGCCCTTGACTGGCACCACAGCAGCAATAAATATCAAACTGCTGCTGTGCAAAGAGATGTTTAGCATGTGGTTGAGACTGAGGCCTAGGTGGTAGCCAAACTCGCGGACGGCATCAAGGTTTGATGGGCCCTCGTATTGCACATAAATGTATGGCCATATCTGATGCAAGTGCAAGCATATGCGCTGGTTGCTGGCTGTGGTACCAAAAATGCGAATGACTGGGACCTGCAATAGCGGCCTATCAAATATGTTGTAAGGTGCCCACACCAAACAGTCGACCGAAGTGGGCACTGCCATATATGAGTCTATGCTAACAATCTGGACCATCAATGCGGGGCCCATAGCACCTGCATCTGGAAATCAAATTACAGATGGCGGCAAGAGGGGCCACTCGGGCAAGGACGTTACTGTGTTAGTATCCATGTTTGCAACAACGGAGCCAGCTACGCTGATATTAAAAACTGCCAAAATGACACTGCAGTGCTTGGGCATTAGTGCAATGGAATGGTTTGTGTGGTCTTGGATATATGGTGCAACTGATGGTTTTGTACCTGTATGTTTGGAGCTTTTGAGAATTTTTATAGATTTTGTGAATTTCAAAAGCTAATGCAAGAAATTAACTGAACTACAATGAGCAAATTCAAATATGTAAATGAAAAATTACGTAAATGGAAATGAAAACTATTGAGAGGCGCTTAACGAAAATAAGATTGTTGAACAAATATGCTCAGGCGCAATACTGGATTAAATGGCACACACATTTTTATGCGCAGCAAAAAATATATATTAATGGAAAATCTATTATTTCCAGATTAATCGATCGTTTTACACGATAATTTCGTGTCTGCACTGCACAAAAAAACTCGTTCGCCTTGTTGCAGATAGAGACTGGAGTACGTGTATATATTGTATATTATCATGAAAGAGCCTGTATTTAGACTTGCTAGTGTGTTTCATGTGAAGTACTACTGTTGGCTGAGCCCGCTTCAAAACCTCTCATGATCTGCTAATCCACATACATGTGATCGGGGATTAGCTCTGTATCATACTCACCAGATAAGGGAGTGTGATGCCGAAACAGGTCATCTCATAAGCTCATTTGAGCTGAGAGGCTATGAGCTACTGGATTAATGCCAAATAGGTATTTATACAGTAGCATTTGAGGAGCTTTTAAATTGTCTATTAAATGTCAATTAAAAAGGACTCAATTGGAGGCTTCCCTAAGTGAGTTTTGGAATTAGTTTAATGCGAGATTTATTGATACATTAAACTAGTCTTTTAATATCTGGCCCGGGTTGTAATTGGCGCAATCCAACTAAATGATGTATGCAGTGACTGCTGTAAAATAAGTTATAAAACAATCATTATATGAATTTCGCTCTCAAATTAAAAAAATGTAAAAAATAAAGAAACCCTAAAAGAGCTGGCAGCAACCAGATATAATGACACGTTTACTGGGCAACCCCATCATTGTGCTATATTCCTCAATTTTCTTGATAACGTCCATACCCTCAATAACGTTGCCAAAGACAACATGCCTGTTATCAAGCCAGGGAATTTTCTCAAAGAATATAAAAAAAACTGAGTCATTGGTATCTGGGCCAGCATTTGCCATAGACACAGTGCCTGGCTCATTGTGCTTGAGAATAAAGGTTTTATCTACAAATAATGTGCCGAAAATTGATTTGCCATCAGTACCATCCCCATTTGTAAAGTCACCACCCTGTGCCATAAAGGTGGGAATTATGCAATGGAATGGGCTACCTGCGTAGCCAAAACCCTCGCTGCCAGTACACAGCTTGAGAAAGTTTTTGGTGGTCTTGGGAACAACGTTGGTGCACAGCAGAATGTTGATATTTCCAATTGACTGACGGTCAGTAGTAATTCTAAGTGATATGACAGGGTTTGAAGTAGACATATTTGTGAAAATGAGTTTTTTGTAAGCGTAAATTGAAAACTAGTGAATATAAGATGATGGGATTATTGCACAGACTGAAGATATAGAAGTGGATGTTGAGGTTGAGAATCGAAAAACAGGTTTTCATCTGTATGCCGATTGATAGGACACTAATTGTATTATGTAGGCGTAAATTAGGGAGGCATTACATTGATGCCCAAGCATACTCCCCATTTTGAAATGCATACGCATGAGCGCACACGCAAAAACCACAACATTGACTTGCCAAGATAGCAGTCTGCTCTCAGAAGATCCAGTTCTCACCTTTGTTGTGCACATTGTCAATTGTGCGCTTCGTTGGTGAGAACTGGATCTTCTGAGAGCAGACTGCTATCTTGGCAAGTCAATGTTGTGGTTTTTGCATGTGCACTCATGCGTATGCATTTCAAAATGGGGAGCATGTTTGGGTATCATTATTGTGACATCAGAAATGGGGCTGAGTCCGATGACAGCATAGACCCATGAAATATGTTTGTTGTGATATTTCATACACACAGCGATTTCTTAGTAGTGAGCTTTTTAGCTCTTTTTGTAGTCTCTTTTAAGTAATATATTATAACCCACACTATTTGCATTACAATTATGCTGCCTCCCTAATTTACGCCTGCATAATACAATTAGCACCCTATCAATCTGCATGCAGATGGAAACTTGTTTCACGATTCTCAACCTCGACATGCACTTTCATATCTTTGGGCTGTGCATGTGAAAAACGAGCAAAGCTGAGCAAAGAGAAGGTTTGCAAGTTATATTTAAAAGGAAGAAAAAGATAAAGTTCTAAGCTAAAGAAAGAAAGTGAAGAGACTGAGGAAAGCTGTCTCTTATATAGGAGACAGCGAGTGAAGCTAAGAAAGGTAAATAAAAGAGAAGGATACTTTAGAAACTTCTGGTCTTGCAATCATCTTACAGTATGCAAGACGAAATTCCGTTAAGACGGAGTTCCACCAAGAACGGAATTTCAACACATTTGTCACTGCCCATGAGAAGCACAGTCCTAGCTCGACACCCCAGCACACTCCAATTCGCCATTCTTCAGCCACAGCCACAAGTACTAGCAACAGGAACAGCAACAGCAGAAACAGTACATCAACCACTGAGCCACTAGGCAGAGAGCCCTTTTCTGGGCATCCATCATCTCTGTCAAGCCGCAGTGCTCAAGATACTACCAGCACCAGTGTCAACATCCACAGACACCAGCCAACCAACCCATCTCCCTTGAGGCTATCGTCTACTGCTGCCAGAGCTACTGACCCAGTAACACCCATGCTCAGCCGTCGCTCAGCAGCCTCAGCAGCCTCAGCACGAATCACTGACATTGCTGCTCATGAGCAAGGCACTCTCACCACTAGAAACAGCCAGCCTACAACAGACTGGTGGCGAGTGGATGACAGAGTGCAGGCCGACAGCACCAGCATGCTCAACCATGATGTCGACTATGACTATAACAGCAACAGCTATGATGACGACCAAGATGCTCTGGTACAGAGCAATGGTGCCCTGTTCTGTGGTGTGGCTGTATCAGGCCCCACATCCTACATCCAGGCCATGCGCTCAGAGGAGGCACCCTTGTGGAAGGCTGCAATCAAAAGCAAGTTGACATCTATTGCTGAGAATGAGGTGTTTGAGCTTGTCCCACGCTCATCCTCAATCTGCCCTCTGAGCACACGCTGGGTATTTGTTGTCAAGCAAGGCTCAGATGACAAGCCACCATTGTACAAGGGCCGCCTGGTAGTCAGAGGCTTTGAGCAGCACCCTGGGATTGATTACTATGATGTGTTTGCACCTGTGGTAACCTACAAGTCTATTCATATAGTCATAGCACTTGCAGCCTATCATGGCTGGCTGCTGCACTCCATGGACGTCAAGACTGCCTTCCTGCATGGTGACCTGGAAGAAGACATATATGTCGAGATTCCTGATGGCATGACTGGTGACCAGACCAAGAGTGTTCTCAAGCTATGCTACTCCCTATATGGTTTGAAGCAGGCACCATGCACTTGGAATCGTCGCCTGAATACTTTCCTTTGTGGCAGCCTTGGATTCCAGTGCAGCAATGCCGACCCAGGTGTCTACTGGCTTAAGAGTGGCTCTGCAACATGCATTTTGACGACCTATGTTGACGACTTGCTACTGGCTGCATCTGATGACAACATCCTGGCCAAGGTCAAAACTGCCCTGTCTGCTGAGTTCTCAATGAAGGATCTGAGTCTGTGCAGCACAATCCTGAGCATCAATGTGCATCACATCTCTGATGGCATCAAGATCAACCAGATTACTGCCATCCAGAACCTGGTCAGCAAGTATGGCCTTGAGGAAGCCAATGATGTTGATCTGCCCATTGCTGCTTCTGCCAAGCTTGGAGAGACTGCCCCACACCTTGCCAAGTGCAATGCCACTGAATACTGCTCAATTGTTGGCTCCCTGCAGTACCTGGCCATGGTCACTCGGCCTGACATTGCTCTGGTCACCTCTGTGCTTGCGTCATTCAACCAAGAGCCACTGATGAAACACATGGGTGCTGCCAAGCGAGCACTCAAGTATCTGAAGACCACCTGCAACATGGCCATTCACTATCGTCGGTCTGAACACCTCAACCTAGTTGGGTACAGTGATGCTTCATTTGGACTGCGCACTGTGGAAGCCATGGTAATTGGCTATGTATTCACTCTGGCAGGAGGAGCAGTTGCTTGGAAGTCAAAGAAACGTGCTCTTGGCTTGCCACCTCAATCCACAGTTGAAGCTGAGACCATTGCCCTGACCTCTGCTGTCCGTGAGCTCATGTGGCTACAAGACCTGCTGTGTGACATCCATGTACATGTTGACCCTGCCACCATCTTCTGTGACAATGAGGGCACTATCAACAATACACGCACTGGTGCTGTGACTGATGCCAACAAGCACTACAAGTCTACTCTGCAACTTCCTCATGCTGCACTATCTCAGCAAGTATATCATCTCAAGTATGTTTCGACTGTTGACCAAGCTGCTGACTATCTGACCAAGCAATTGCCCCTAGATGCCTTTGTCAGACATCGCTCATCCTCTGGTATGATGTGAGCACCTTGTCAGGGGGAGTGTTGGAATTCCGTTCTTGGTGGAACTCCGTCTTGCATACTGTAAGATGATTGCAAGACCAGAAGTTTCTAAAGTATCCTTCTCTTTTATTTACCTTTCTTATCTTCACTCGCTGTCTCCTATATAAGAGACAGCTTTCCTCAGTCTCTTCACTTTCTTTCTTTAGCTTAGAACTTTATCTTTTTCTTCCTTTTAAATATAACTTGCAAAGCTTTGCTTTGCTCAGCTTTGCTCGTTTTTCACACAGCGCTCCCTCGAAGCCAACCTAAGATTGTGTTCCCCACATTTGGTGTGAATGACAAGTCGATGATAGAGCTTGCCGATTTCCTTGTGCATTTCGAAAATGCGCTCAATGCCATTAAGATGGGCCCTGGAAAATGGGGTGGGCACTTTATGGTTAATGTCGGCAGTGAACTGCTTGAATTCTTTACCGACCACTGTAGCAAGATCGATGACTGGGACATAGCCCATGGTAAGATAGAAGTACACTACCTGGGTATTCAGTATTGTGCCAGGCAGGCATGCCAGCTCAGCGAACTGACGATTGATGAGGGTGAAACACCCCTCCAGTGCATGAAGCACCAGCTGGTACTACACCGCCACTTCATGGCAAAGGGTTCCGAGGTTGAATTTATGTTTTGGACGATGCTGGGGAAACTGCCTGCTGAGGTTCAGGACTATGTCGAACTTCACCTGCCAGAGGTGGTGTGACATCAATTATTGCGATGCCATGTGACAATTGCAATTGGGAATTTGCGATTGTTTGAAATTGTGATTGTTTACGATCGCGATTTCTATTTCACGGGCGATAGTTTTGAATAGATAAGCGGAGCTCTTGAAGCTCCCTTATAGTGGATTTTTAATAAAATTAGTTAGCACGAATAAGTTTTATTACATTTGGTAGCACCTCCATATTTCGAATTTTTAACTCTGAGCGCTTCCTCACCCAACTACCAAACAGACCAGACCGACATGACTGACACCAAGACTGATACTGAACAGGCCTTCAGGGCCATGCGCCTCCGCAATGAGGAGATGAGCATGGAGAGGAACATTGGCGACATGCTCCCAATGCTTCTCCCTAATGACAGGGATGACCAAAACGCCCAATTCAAGGTGGGTCAGTGGGTAGACAACATAAAGTCTATCCTGACAGATGAACAGGTGGAGACCAAACTGTGGGTCCGCATTGCCTGCCACAAGATCCCCATAGAAAAACGTGTCGAGTTCAAGGAATGGGCAACCAAGAATGGCCGAAGAAATGAGGACATGGATGCCCTGTGTGACTTCCTGCTGGAGTCATATGTTAGCGCTGCCACTCGACTAGATGTCTGGCGCCATTTCCGCGCACTCAAAGCACCAACAAACCTTGCTGAACTTGACCAGTATGTCGACCAATTCAAGACATATGTCATCCTCCTTGGGATGAAGCTGGAGGATGAATATACAGCACTCTTCTTCTCGGACAAGCTCCCCTTGGATGTCATGGATAAACTGGTGGCCAACCTTGCACCCAAGGACACAGTGAAGTTTGTGGATCTTGTGACCCGGGCACAGAGCTTCTTCCATGTATACAAGAATATTGGAATAGCCATGGAGGTCGATGCACTAAACACCCCCTGCTGCCCTGGACTGCCACCATACAGCCGCGTAAGCAAATTCTGTACACTAGACGAGTACAATGAACGTGCAAAGGCTAACGTATGCCTTGCCTGTGGCCAGGACCACATTCTCCGTCACTGTCCCAAGAACCGCCCAAATGCGACCAGGAACTGAAGGACAGCGAGTCTCCAGTTCTAACTATTTCCGAGCTAGCAGTCGACCCCTCACTCTACAATAAAGCTGCTGCTCCTAAAACCTCGCCAGCACCCCAACTCATCACTTGCGCCACTGTGCTTGGCACCACAGTACATGCACTGATAGACAACGGCTCCCAAGCCACAATTATTAACAAAAAAACCCTAGAAAAATTAAACCTGACGACCCGCGCACTGGACAGGTATCAACCAATCTCCCTGGCAAACGGCACACACTACCAGAACTGCACACTGGCTTGCACTTTCCCCATCCGTTTTACTAACGACTTGGTGATCCCCGTCAAGTGCCTTGTGCTCCCTGTCTCAACAGACATCATCCTCGGCAATGACTGGCTGAGGCAGCATGACAGCACCATTGCCTGCAAGAACGACAAACTGGACATCACATACAGGAACAGACGCTGGACACTGACTGGGTTGCATGCACCGGCAGACGACCCCTCAGTGCCCCTGACCATTAACGCGCTGCACATAGCCCATGCAAACGACGAGATCGAGGGCTGGGGCTGGCTAAAACTATCCTTCCCGAACGACACCAGCACCACAGTGCTTCAAGTCGTGGCAATCAGTTCAACAAACGAAAACCACCTGAAGCAGCTTAATGAGAAATACTCGACAGTGTTATCACAGCCGCCAACTGGCCGCCCAGCAGCAGGTGGCCCTGAAATGGAAATACATGTGCAGGATGGGGTGGTGCCTATCACACGTGCACCCTACCGCCTTGCCCATGCACAGATGCAAGAGCTCGAAAAGCAACTGAACGACTTGCTTGCCAAGGGCTATATCCGCCCGTCAACGTCACCCTGGGCTGCACCTGTCCTCTTTGTCAAGAAAAAGGATGGCACAATGTGACTGTGTGTTGACTATCATGGCCTCAACTCAGTTACCATCAAAGATGCCTTCCCAATGCCGCACATTGACGATCTACTCGACGACACCCGTGGCGCCAAGATATTCTCCAAGATTGACCTGGTGCAAGCATACCACCAGGTCCAGATCCGGGATGCCGACATCGATAAGACTGCCTTCCGCACAAAGCTTGGATCCTTCGAGTTTACTGTGGTACCATTCGGCCTGACCAATGCACCAGCAGTCTTTCAGCAAACCATGAACCACGCGCTACGCAGCCTGATTGGGAAGTCATGCATAGTGTACCTCGACGACATCCTAGTGTACTCGCGCTCTGAGGCAGACCATGCCAATGACCTCGACGCAGTGCTCGCATGCCTGAAGCAGCACAACTTACACTCAAAGCCAGAAAAATGCACGTTTTTCCAGGAATCCGTCGACTTCTTGGGCTACATTCTGACTGCTGATGGCATTGCGACTGACCCACATAAAGTAGATGCAATCAAGGAGTGGCGCACGCCTGAAACGACAACAGATGTACGCGCCTTCCTCGGGCTAAGCGGGTATTATCGCCGCTTTGTCAAGGACTATTCAAAGGTCGCACTGCCCCTGACGGATATACTATGCCTTGACAAGTTTGCTTGGAGCAATGCTGCTGACATGGCATTTTCTGCGCTCAAAAACTGCCTGTCAGAGGCCCCAATCATCCAACAATTTGACCCTGACTGCAAGATACAACTTGAGACAGATGCCTCAGGTACTGCCATTGGTGCGGTGCTGCACCAGAAGCACGACAGCCATTGGAAGCCTGTCGCCTTTCTCTCAATGAAACTGAATGATGCGCAACGCCGCTACCCAGTCCATGAACAAGAGCTGTTGGCAGTGATCCACTCACTCACACAGTGGCGCCATTATTTGATGGGTGCACCATTTAATGTGATCACCAACCATGAGTCCATCAAGTACCTAAACACACAAGTGACACTCTCAAACCATCAAGCACGCTGGCTGAGTTTACTTCAAGAGTTTGACATGACAGTGACATACTGCTCAGGCAGCAAGAACCCAGTCGCTGACGGCCTGTCCCGCTCACACACCACGCAACCAGACAAGCCACCCATCCAAGAACTCACAAAGCAATCGCTCCCTGCACCTAAACCGACAACCACACCTACACCTGCAACAATAGATGTACAACAGCCACCACCACCGACAAACAAAAATCAGCTGCTACTGTCGACACTGCCACCACCACAACTGACAAACACAAACCAACCACCACAACCACCAGCACCAAAACATACCGACGAACCAGACGATGACATCGAAGACCTGATCAATGCTCTCGACAACCTGAACCTGTGCGCACTGACTGTCCCAACGACCAACGAAGACACACTACAAATCCAACTCCTACACGACGACGCAATAATGCCCTGCAAGGCACACCCAGAGGATGCTGGTTTCGACGTGTTCTGCTCAAAGGAAATTATGCTCAAGCCCAAGACATGCCTGACGATCCCGCTGGGCATTGCTGCCACAACACCAACCGGCACATACCTGCGTATTGCCCCATGCAGCGGCCTGGCGTCCAAGGGTGTCACCATTCTTGGAGGTGTTGTCGACAGCAACTACCGTGGCGAGATATCGGCGATTTTGTTCAACACAGGTGCCAAGTCAATTCCGTTTGCTGCACACGACCACATAGCACAGCTGATCCCGACCAAGATTTTACTGCCATGCCTGGAACAGGTCGATTCCCTCAATACTATGCTTCATGGAGCCAATGGGTTTGGCTCTTCAGGGATGGGGGAGAGAGTCGAGCTACGCATGGCAGCCATCACAGCAATGGCGCTGAAGACGAGTGCAAACCCCGAAGACTCCTACAAGGGTGACAGCAAGTTGGAACACATGATGGAAACAATTAGCAGTGGCAAAGAACCGACATCCAGAGCTGCACGCGAGATTGCTGACAAATTCCACACACAAGGTGGCATCCTGTTCAAGAAAGGATGCCGTTGCATCGGCTCAAAACAAGACAGATCCTTGCTGCTGGCTGAGTTTCATGACACCGCAATGCATCCAGGAATCCGACCAACATACGACAAGCTGAGCGAGCTGTTTTACTGGCCTGGTATTTACCAGGATTGTGAGAAGTGCATCACAATGTGTGACCTGTGCCAGCGAGTCAAGGGCAGCAACAGGCCGAGTGATGGACCACTGCAGCCACTACAGATCCCATGATGCAATCATGGTCATCATAGACCACCTGTCCAAAATGGCACACTTTGTACCAACACACAATGCCGCGACCGCCCAGAAGACTGCTGACCTGTATTTCGAGACCATCTACTGCCTGCACGGCCTGCCGGAATCCATTGTCTCTGACCGCAACCCGAAATTCTGCTCATCATTCTGGACTACACTGTGGAAATGGACAGGAACGCAACTTAATATGTCCACTGCCGGCCATGCACAGACAGATGGACAGACAGAGCACGTAAACCAGATACTCGAGACAATGCTGCGCGCAATGTGCAACAACAAACAGAACGACTGGAACAAGTTCATGCCACTCGTCGAGTTCACCTACAACAGCCGCAGCAACAGCTTGACACAGCACAGCCCGTTCTATACGAATTATAGCTTCCAGCCACTGAATGCCGCCGATATTGTGTTCGACACCTTAACCACTGACCCCAATGCTGACGCAGACAACACAATTGTCAAGATTAAACGAATTAGCGATGAGGCCAAGGAAAACATAGAGTTTGCACAACTACGCATGATCAAGAACCACGACAAGAAGGTAACCATGCCCGACATTGTACCGGGTGATGAGGTCATGGTCTCCACAAAATTCACAACGCCACCTTACCTATGCAACTGGTCTAGCAACTCCCTGCAGCATAAATGGGCTGGACCCTACAAAGTCGTGAAGCAAATCGGCCGAAATGCATTCTGCCTCAAGCTGCCGCCGGACATGCACATACACCCAGTCATCTCATGGTCACACCTGAAAAAGTACCATGCCGCCGAAGATCACCATGCCGAACTCCGCTCAGAACCCCCGCCTGTAGAAGTCGCAGGCCATCTCGAGTACCATGCCGAGAAAATCGTGAATGACCATGTGTGGCGCCGTAAACAACAATACCTGGTCCATTGGGAAGGTTATGGCATTGAAGGACAGACATGGGAAAATAAGAGCAACGTGGAGGAGACAGAGGCATACGACAAATACTTAGCAGCGCATCCAAAACACAAGCCGATCGCCGGAGTCTGATCTTAAATGGGGGCAAATGTGACATCAATTATTGCGATGTCACGTGACAATTGCAATTGGGAATTTGCGATTGTTTGAAATTGTGATTGTTTACGATCGCGATTTCTATTTCACGGGCGATAGTTTCGAATAGATAAGCGGAGCTCTTGAAGCTCCCTTATAGTGGATTTTTAATAAAATTAGTTAGCACGAATAAGTTTTATTACAGGTGGAGTACACACCAAGAGACCTCCTGTCTTTCCTTGAGTCTGCACGAGTGGCACACATGCCCTACACCAAGACTGCTAACCAAGCTAGTGGTGCAGTAGGCCGGGCCAGTAATGGCAATAATGCCAGCAAGAGCAAGGAGGCAACCAACAAATGGTGTGAATTCCATCGCTCACATACACACAATTCCACTGATTGCAATGCTCAGAAGCAGCAAGTAGCAACAGTGTCGACAACCAAGCCCACGACGGGTGGAGCCATGACTAACGGCTCAACAAGTGTGACCTGCTTCAAGTGTCACCAGGTCGGACATTTTGCATCCAGATGCCCGACGAAAGTGCAGTCAGCCAATGTCAGGTTGATGCATGTAACCGGGGCTAATCAGCCACCGGTGGACGCCGATCCACCTCTAGCACCATTGTACATCGACGGGCAGGTCACGATGGTGTTGATTGACAGTGGGGCTGACACAGTGCTCCTCTGCCAAGAGTTTGTAGCACACCATAGGATCGCAACCCTACCAGCCATGCTACAGGTCACCGGTTTTGGCGAGAAGCCATCCTTGGTCGACAGGATGACGGTGCCACTGCGCCTGCAGTGTGGCCAAATGGATGAGATGGTTTCATGCTTTGTTGCCCCTTCAAGCGCGAAATACCAGATCACCATTGGACGCCCACTGTTTGCACGGATTGGTATACAGTTGGCCAATGTGCCTTTCAAGCTCGTTGACGCCTTTGCACCAACAGTGATTATGGAGACGCCAATACCATCACTCATACATGATGAGTGTGACACCACTTTTGACGGTCCACGTGCAAAATTAATGACTGTGATTGAGCTGCTGCTTGCTGCAAATCAAGCTACTCTGGCGGACGCAGCCTGTCCAGTTCCAGAGGCACTTGTGCGCCTGCCCACACAGCCGGGGAAGACTGTATTCAAACGACAGTACCCTTTGGCCAATGCAGCATGCCCTGTTGTTGACGCGCAGATCACTGAGTGGCTCGAGATGGGCACTATTGAGACTGTGCCAATGCTGTCAGTGTTCAACACACCGATGTTCCCAATTCCGAAGAAGGATGCCAGCGGTAATAAAACACTCCATCGAATTTGCCATGATTTTAGGCAGCTGAATGCTATATTGGAGCCAGATCTTTATCCCATCCCGCTGATCAGCGACATCTTTGCCGCACTTGCAGGTGCAACCATCTTTTCGACAATCGACCTCAAGTCAGCATTCCACCGGTTTCCCATAGCACCAGAGGACCAGTACAAAATGGCGTTTACATGGAATAACACACAGTATGTGTTCCACTGGGCACCATTTGGTCTGAAGACACTGCCATCAGTTTTCCAACGTGTGATGCAGCAACTCTTTGGGCGCATGCCATTTGCGCTCTGCTACATCGACGACATTGTCATCTACTCACGGTCAGTTGAGGAGCACAGAAAACATGTTGTGCAGGTGCTGCAAATTCTCACGGCAAACTGCCTTGTTGTGAATCCTGGCAAGTGTCATTTTATGTCAGCACGTATTCGGCTGTTGGGTTTCATGATCACACCAAGCAGCAAACAAATGGATCCAGAGCGCCTAGTGCAGGTGGAATCATGGACCATCCCACACACGATTAAGGAGCTTCAGCATATCCTGGGTGTTGCAAACTATCTGTGCGAGCATATACCAATTATGTCCATGGTCACAGCACCACTCGATGCACTTTGCAATGCAGACAACCTCACTGCAGCCTGGACGGATAGGCACACAGAAGCACTGGGTGATCTGCAACAGGCCATTGCACATGCGCTTTCACTGTCATTCCCTAATGATGATCTGCCTTTCCAAGTGGCAACAGATGCGTCCAACACTGGCATCGGTGCAGTGCTCTACCAGGTGGATGCAAATGGTGTTCATCATTATCTCTCATGTGTGAAAAACGAGCAAAGCTGAGCAAAGAGAAGGTTTGCAAGTTATATTTAAAAGGAAGAAAAAGATAAAGTTCTAAGCTAAAGAAAGAAAGTGGAGAGACTGAGGAAAGCTGTCTCTTATATAGGAGACAGTGAGTGAAGATAAGAAAGGTAAATAAAAGAGAAGGATACTTTAGAAACTTCTGGTCTTGCAATCATCTTACAGTATGCAAGACGGAGTTCCACTAAGAACGGAATTCCAACATCATGTGTCTCACGTTTGCTCAACCGCGCTGAGCATAATTATTCGGCTACCAAGTGCAAGCTGCTGGGAATTGTCTATGCACTATGCAGCTTCCATCAATACCTTTACGGTCGGCACTTCACGCTTTTTACAGATCACAAGGCGCTGACCTACATGCACTCCCAGGATCATCTGAATGCCATGTTGATCGGCTGGTTTGAGGAGCTTTCATCCTACGATTTTGCAGTTGTACATTGCCCAGGAGTTGACAACATCCTCCCTGACCATCTCTCTCATGTGTACAATGCACTTGTGGGGGGTGAAGACATGCCGGTTGCAGCCGCGCATGCCTTGCAAGTATTAATCGATGACCCCACCCAGCGCATCAACCTAGTCAAGAAGCAACACCTGCAGGGGCACTTTGGCATTAAAGCTGTCGCAGGTGCATTACATGCTGCTGGTCACACTTGGCCAGGTATGCGCAGGGATATTGCCAACTACATTGCCACTTGTGTTGTCTGTCAGCGGCACAACAACACACCAGTTGTGCACCATCAACTGCAGACCATTTCGTCGGATACACCATTCCAACATGTTGCTGTCGACCTGGCAGGACCATTCCCGACATCCAGCAATGGCAACAATTACCTACATGTGTTGATTGACATTCACACACGATTTGTGTATTTAGAGGCTATCCCAGACAAGCAAGCTAAGACCATTGCAGCACTCTGGACGTGCATTTTCGGCAATTTTGGCTTCCCCAAGATCATTTAGTCAGACAATGGTGGCGAGTTTGTTAACTGAATTGCCAAGCACCTTACACAAGCATCTAGCATCGACCATCGTCTGATTACAGCATACCATCCACATGCCAATGGTGCTGCTGAGCGTACAGTGCAGACGGCCAGCCAGGTTATCAGCAAGCTAGTGGCAGGACGCAAGGCGACATGGGACCACTGTGTTCCTTTCGCACAATATGCAATGAACACCAAGATTTCTGCACGTCATGGTTTTACGCCTTTCTTTGCCATGTTTGGGCGTGAGCCAAACATGCTTGCCGACCACACTGATGAAGAGCTGCTGGATGTGGAGGCAACCACTGAACAGATCGAGCAGCTACGTGAACGTGCACTCAGCATGTGAGGCACTCTCTTTACAACAGTGGCACAGCGCACAGCTGTCACCAATGACAAGCAAACTGCACAATTCAAGAACAGGCACAAGATAATGGAGTTTGAGGTTGGAGCAGCAGTCCTTATCCGCGGCGAGCACATGCACAAACTTGAGGCCAAGCATACTGGTCCTTACTGCATTGTCGCTATAATAGCACCTGGCACCTACAAATTGGAGGATATGACACGTGAACCACTGCCGTGCAATTATACGACGTCACAGCTTATTCCTCTTGCATCAGCATCCGACTTTGATGAAACACATGTCGAGGTGTTAGCCATCACTGGGCACAAGAACACACGTGGTGGTATCCGCTACTTAGTTGACTGGCTTGATGGCGACAGCACCTGGGAGCCGACAAGCAACTTTGACTCACTGGATCTGATTCAGGAGTACTGGGACAAGATTAGCGACCAGTCTCATAGGGAGTGATGTGGTGCCCAACACACATTTCAAGCCACTATCTTCCCTTTTCAAGAATCAAGATCGCCCTCATGGCCACTATACACATTTCTGTTATTGCTGGCTGACATCAAGGAACACCATGATGTTTACAGCACTGCCCACACAGTGCTGCCCCCTTTTTCAGTTAAGTAATTTTTAAGACTTGAATATATCGATTTAGACCCACATTTTTATAAAGCACGACACCCATTGCCACACATTGTAGTCTGGAAATTGCTCTTGTAAGCGAGTGTATTCAAGGAACTATTAAAATATATTTTGTCTAAAAACTAAGAAAAGAAAGAAGGAATAACTAATAAATGTTGTTGTTTTGCCTTTTTTATAACTATGTCTTAGTGTAATAAAACTTATTCGTACTAACTAATTTTATTAAAAAATCCACTATAAGGGAGCTTAAAAAGCTCCGCTTATCTATTCGAAACTATCGCCTGTGAAAATAAAAATCGCGATCGTAAACAATCACAATTTCAAACAATCGCAATTGGGAAATTGCGATTGTCACGTGACATCGCAATAATTGATGTCACACTTAGTGCTCACAAATAAAAGGGCAACTGGTGGGCGTTGGACTACAAAGGAAATTTGTGCCCAACAGCTCTGGTACTACTCTACTTGGTATTTGGCATTTGTGCACATAAGAGTAAGCTTCACAGAAGGATGTAGCAGAACATGGTCACGACCAACTCTGGTGCCAATATGACCAATGCATCACAGCAGGAGTACATGCTAATTTCCGACAGCATTACTCTATCAA
The DNA here is from genome assembly GCF_025024165.1 of Kickxella alabastrina. Taxonomy (NCBI): domain Eukaryota; kingdom Fungi; phylum Kickxellomycota; class Kickxellomycetes; order Kickxellales; family Kickxellaceae; genus Kickxella; species Kickxella alabastrina. Next base: position 1,454 of record NW_026251528.1, on the reverse strand, counting down.
ACATGTACCTGACGATTTTGTCCATAGCAACACTTTTGCTTGTAATCTTGGAAATCAATGAGCTGGTGAGCTGGGTTATCGCCCTGGGCTACACGCTTATGATCGCTGGATCCATTGCCGACACACAGCCATCTGCCCTGTCATCTGTCACATCAATTATTGCGATGTCACATGACAATCGCGATTTCTATTTTCATTGTCGATAGCTTTGAATAGAAAAGCGGAGCTTTTTAAGATCCCTTATAGTGTATTTTTGAATTATATATATTTAGTACAAACGAGTTTTATTACATCATCCGTTTTCCAGTCCATCGATACTGTTGATCGAGGTCGGACATCAAGTCACGTTTGCAATCACTGCGTTCATTGCCATGTGTTGTGCTGTGAATAGCTTCATGTGCTGATTAATTTTTCCTATTTTTTCCTTCAAATATCCTCAAATTGTTATATTATCATATCCAATTATGATCATATTTCATTGATTCAGCGGCGGTTGCTCACCAAAACCTGCTCGCCGTCTTTGAAGGGTGCCTTGTGCCGCCGGAACTCCTCGGGGAACCGCCGGCTCAGCGACTTTTGTTGAGGGTCGGTCAGATCCCAGCTGAAGGACGTGCCCCACTTGCGATGCAGGGCTCTACGCGCCGAATGCGCGGGCTTCTGCATGCACAGGCCGCGGATATCCAAAGTTGAATGTTTGTCGCCGGCGACCAAGGCGTTCTGGTACAGGCTGCTAACATCCTCCATCGTGGGATTGTGCTTGTGCTCCAGAATATCGTTCTTTTCCTCGCGGATCAGCTTGATCGCCGCGCGGAAGTCGCCGCAGCTGCCGAGCAAGGTGATCATTTCAATGTATGTTGCATGCTCAGCCTTCATGCCACAGCCGATCCGCTTGCGCGCAGTCTCGCGGTCCGATGGCAAAACAGCCATTGCTCCGCCAGCCACGGCTTGCGGAATCACGTTTTCTCCAGGAAAAACAAGGCCCTCGGCCAGAGCCAACATATCCTGGCTAGCACGATTCAGCGCTGCAGCATCGCCCTCCGCACCAGGAGCTGCGTCCTTGTCCACAGCATCTCCGTCAGTGGCTGAGCGGTAGACCATAGTCTGAGACCGCTTGAGCTGCTCGTGGCCAGGCGTTTTGAGCGCCTTCTCCACATCGGCGCGCCACGCCTTAAACTCGTCCCAGACCCGCCAGCCGCTGGGTACATCGCGTGTGCGCGCACAGAGACGGATCATGCGCTGGAACGTCCATCCGTCCTTGGAAACATTGTATTTGTCAAAGTCGTGGAGGAAGATCTTCCAGGCATCGCGGAAGCGCCCGTTGCAGATCATCGCTGACATGTAGGCGTTCAGAAGCTGCGCATTCACGTTGCCCTTAAGAACGTCCACGTAGAACCTCATCAGGCGAGCGGCCTCGGAGCCGACACTGTTGTGGGCGCTGGGGACATCTTCGGGCA
>NW_026251527.1:0-40420 GCF_025024165.1 Kickxella alabastrina | reverse complement strand
CGCTCAACGCGCTGCATGCGCTGCGCATTTTGAGCCCAAGCCTGGAGGGCTACCTGTATCTGATCATGCCGCAGCTGATTGCGCTGCTGGAGCTGGCAATGACCCCGCTCGGCGTGGTCGAGCAGGCGCTCGAGTGCATGGCAACCATTGTCGCGGCGGTCAACTGCAACAGCTTTGCGTCGCGGATCGTGCTAAAGCTGGTTCAGCTGCTGCGCAGCGCGCCAACGCCGACGCTGCAGACGGCGGTCATCGACACAATGTGCGTGCTCATGGAGCAGCTGCAGGGCGACTTTGCCTTGTTCATGCCAACAATCGCCGCAGCCATGAAGGCGCGCGGCGTGGCCGACCACGCCAAGTACAAGCGGTATTCGCGGCTACTATTCCTTGGACAGCTCATTCCCAGAGACCCGCAGCGCGTGCAGTCGCTCATGCAGGGTGACCTGTCGCAGGTCGATGCGCCCTCGGGCAGGGCGGGACAGCGCTCCAAAGCTGTTTGTCGATGTCGTGCAGCTGCGGCGCGCCTGGAGCACGACAGCGCTTGTCGAAGGGCGACTGGATCACCTGGCTCAACAACTTTGCTGTCGAGCTGCTCAGGCAGTCGCCGTCGCCGGCGCTGCGCGCGTGCACCAAGGTCGCACTAAGCCAGCCGCGGCTCAGCAGCGAGCTGTTTAACGCTGCGTTTGTGTCGTGCTGGACCGAGCTGCCTGGCCAGTACCAGCAGGAGGTCATCTCGTCGCTGCAGGAGGTCGCCTCGCACTCTGATGTCCTTCGGAGATTTTGCAGACAATCCTCAGCCTGGCCGGGTATATGGAGCGCGACGAGAAGCAGATTCCAATTGACCTCAAGCTTTTGGGTGAGTATGCCGACCGGTGCCACGCGCTTGCCAAGGAGCTGCACTACAAGGAGGCTGAGTGGACGCTGGAGAATGGCTATGGCACGATCGAGAAGCTGATTGAGCTGAACCAGGACCTAGACCTCCATGACTCGGCAGTCGGCATGCTCAACTACGTGCGCAAAGAGCAGCCGGACATTGAGGACTGTGTCGAGTGGCATCTCCGGCTGCAGCGCTGGGACGAGGCCCTGGCCATTTATAGGCAGGAAGAGAGCGAGCTCGGGCCCAGCTATGTGAACACGAACGGGCAGATTCGCTGCCTGTTTGAGATGTCGGACTGGGAGTCCTTGGCGCCAATCTACGACACCATTTGGTCGGGGACTGACCAGCAGATGCAGATGGCGTCGGCCAACATCGGCATGAGCATGGCGTGGGCGATGGGCGACATCGAGCGCATGGAGCAGTATCTGGCTGTGCTGCCAAACAAGAGCCGCGACAAGTCATTTTGTCGCGCGCTGCTGGCCGTGTACCGCAACCAGTTTGAAGAGGCCGAGACGTTTATCTGCGAGGCGCGCAATGAGATGGAGGCCGATCTGATCTCGCACGCGGCCGAGTCGTACAGCCGCGGGTACGCGCAGGTGTTCCGCTGCCAGATGCTGACCGAGCTCGAGGAGGTCATTGCGTACAAGACGGTGCATGACGACAACGAGCGGCGCATGGCAATTGTCAACACGTGGCGGCGGCGGCTGGAAGGCATTCAGCAGGACGTTGGACTGTGGCAGAAGCTGCTGCGGCTGCGCAGCATGGTCCTGCGCCCGATTTTGGATTTGGATACGTGGATCAAGTATGCCAACATGTGCCGCAAGTCCGGCCAGATGAAGATTGCGCGCCACGCAATTAGCCAGCTGCTCACTGACGAGGCCCAGTACATGGAAGAGGTCAACCGCGGCGAGGTCGACGTGATGTCGGGCAAACTTGTAATGCAGGCGCAGGAGTTTTCGCGGCTTAAGGCCCAGTCGGCTCAGCAGCCACAGCCTCAATCCCGGCGGGGGTCAATTGTGGCAGGCGCCTGGGACAGTCGCGGACGCCGGTTTTCGGCGACCAGCGGCGGCGGTGGCCAGCCGGATACTATGTATCTGGACTCGGCAATTCGCTTGTCGCAGCAGCCGGCGCTTGTGTACATGTATCTCAAGTACAAGTGGGCGGCCAAGGAGCGGCGCGAGGCCTTCCAAATGCTTGAAATGTTTGCAGGCGACTACTCAGCCAAGATCGGCTTTGACCTGCGCAACCCTGACGCCTTTGCTGACAGTCTTGATGCGCGCGCCCTGGAAAACGTCAACAGCGGCCACCTGGACCTTGAGGACGAAGTGCGCACAAACCATCTCTTGGCGCGCTTCTACTTTAAGCGTGCCGAATGGCTGAGCAGCATCCAAGCAAGCGCCACTCTGGCCCAGGAGGCACGCAGCAAGGCTGGTCTGAACGGTCCTGGCGTGGTCGCTGGTGGGGGAGACATTGGTAATACCGCCAACTCTTCTGGGCCGAATTTGCAGCAGCAGCTCCTGTTGCAGCAGCGCAGAGGGTCTCGCCATGGATCGGCCAACATGGGACGCAGCCGTGTCTCTATATCTTTTTCGGCTACTGGAGCGCCTGTGCTTGATAGTGCATTCGGCCGCGGCGCAGACGTCTATGAGGATGAGAACGCGGAGGCCCAGGCAGCCAAAGATGCCGAGTTCCTTTACCGCCTCAAGGGTGACCGTATCAACGATTCGATCATTGAGTCGTACCGGGCAGCGACTGTGCTTGACAGCAAGTGGTACAAGGCATGGCATCTGCTAGCTCTGCGGCATTTCCACGAGACGCAGCAGTACAATATGAAAAACGGCACTGTTCCAAAGGATGTTGTTGCCCAACACGTTGTTCCTGCAGTCCACGGTTTCTTCCGCGCCATTCAATTGTCAAAGAGTAATACAACGCTGCAAGACACACTGCGGCTGCTGACAGCGTGGTTTAACTACTCCCAACATGAGAGTGTTGCGCAGGCCGTACAGGATGGCTTTAATACAGTATCACTGCGTACATGGCTGCAGGTCATTCCGCAGATTCTGGCACGCATCCACAACCAGTTTGAGAGGACCAGCAAGCTTATCAAGCAGCTGCTGGTCGAGGTCGGCAAGCTCCATCCAAATGCGGTTATGTTTTCATTGTATGTAGCAGCTCGCAGTGAGCACCCTGAGCGCAGCCAGGCGGCCAAGGATGTGCTGGCCAAGCTGCACGATCTGGTACCGGAGCTGGTTATAGAGACCGAGATTGTAAGCCAGGAGCTGATTCGTATTACGCTGCTGTTCCCTGAAATGTGGCATGATGCAATTGAGAGCGCCTATAGAACCTATTACGAACGGCAAGATGTGGACGAAATGATGCATATTTTGCATTCCATGCATGAGCGCATGCGCAATTCCGAGACACTGCATGAGTGCAACTTTGTACAAATATTTGGCAAGGAGCTACATATTGCAGAACAGCATTTGTCCCAGTATTCCCCGACAGCACCAAACCATCACAACGCCGGATTTATCGAGCAGGCGTGGAGGTCATATGGTTCAATCAACCAATACATTAAGAAGCACTGCCTCAAGGACAAGATACTGACACTCAAACATACGGCACCAACTTTGTTGCAATGCCGCGACATGCATTTGGCTGTGCCTGGTACCTATGATCCAGACCGCGAACTTGTGCGCATTGATTCGTTTGATCCCAAGTTTGGAATATACAATACTCAGCAGCGCCCGCGCGAAATTTATATACGCGGATCCGATGGAAACGAGTACAAGTTTGTTCTCAAAGGCCGAGAGGACCTGCGCCAGGACGAGCGTGTCATGCAGCTATTTGGCCTAATCAACTCACTGCTGGTCCGTGATATTGAGACAGCAAAGAGGTCGCTGGCAATCGAGCGATTCCCGGTTATTCCGCTGTCGTCAAACTCCGGTCTTATTGGCTTCTACAACAACTGCAAAAGCTTTACTGAAATTGTTAGAAGCTACCGCGAGCGTCAAAACATTAATTTCAGCGAGGAACATCACATACTGGCGCATGGGTTTTCGAATTACGAATCTCTCACTGCTCTGCAGCTAATTGAAGCCTTTGAGCACGTTCAGTCGAGTACACCAGGAAATGATTTGCAGCGCGCCATGTGGTTTGAATCACCCAATGCAGAGACATGGTTGGAGAGGCGGACTAACTATACTCGCTCCCTGGCAGTGATGTCTATTGCCGGCTACATCCTGGGCCTGGGAGATCGGCACCCGGCCAACATGCTATACCATTTTTCTACTGGCAAGATTGTGCACATTGATCTTGGCGATTGCTTTGAGATAGCTGCCCATCGCGAGAAGTATCCCGAGATGGTGCCATTCCGGCTTACACGCATGTTTATCATGCCCATGGAAGTGAGCACGATCGAGGGCCTGTTTAAATTTACTGCCAATCACACCATGCGGGTCCTGCGCGCAAACCACAATCCACTAATGGCTGTTCTTGAGGCGTTTGTGTTTGACCCACTGGTCTCGTGGTCGTACCTCCAGAATAACAATAACTTGGCGCAAACACAAGCTAATACCGGCCGAGCACCTACCATGAAGCAAAACGCCCAGTTCCAACGCGGTCCAAAGGGTGCTCATGCCAGGACTGTGCACGATAATACTAACATAATTGTTGGAAGCTCTCCTGATAACCAATTTTCTAGAAGCCTGAAACTCGGAAAAGACGGCATCGACGACAAGGGCTGGCAGACCGAAAACCCCAGAGCACTTGCAATTGTCAAGCGCATCCACAACAAGCTTGTCGGAACTGACTTTAACCCAAACAAGCAGCTCAATGTGGCCGAGCAGATTGAGATGCTTATTAGTGAAGCAATGTTGCCGGATAATTTGGCCAGAATGTACCAAGGGTGGATGCCTTTATGGTAAATTTGTCATTTATTTTTTTGTATTTTTCTTACCGTCTTTATTAAATCATATCAATATTTTGTACATCAATTCATCAATTGGCAACAAACGATGATGCATATTCCACTATCGCGGAATATTGCAATTATGTGGTAAAGGCATTATGACCAATACGCTTCTACAATAAAAATGCATATGCTTGATCCATTCTGTTTCTTATATAAATAAATACTTATCTATCATTGATTATTTTGAATGGGGTTTTTTTGATTAGCTATAGCAATATAATTTGCATGTACAATAAAATAAAGCACATTGTTAGATTTGTATAAAGCGGCTGGCACACCCGCTTTAAACTTTAAAATAAATAGATATTTTTTGTACACACTGCCATCTATCATCAGTTATAATCATTTTTTAATTTTGCACAATGCTTTTGCACAAATACAATTCAACCCATCAACTTTTTCGAAACAAAAATGTACAATTTCGGCCTCTCATAATATGCATTGAATGCGATACCATATTCCAGACGCAGGCCGACCTTGACAACCACGATTGCCCGAGGGTAGTCCGATAATTGCCTGACTGGACGTAATTTCTCGAGATAAATACAAAGGAAATAAATACTTCAATATATCAATAAATCAATCATTTATAATTTATTAAAGATATAAATTAAATCATTGAAGCTTTTTTTGTTGGCAAATAACAAATATACATGCTGTTTCAAATAGCGGATTTCAAAATTGTTGATGGGCAATTTATGCACATGCAGAAGTAATATTCAGTACGCAAATCGCCAAATACCGAAAGCAAATTGAACTCTACGTGAAAATTTTTATTATAATTTTGTTTATCGTTTTTAAAGAGAATCATTTATTGGATTCATGAGCCGCAGATGCAAATCCTCAATTACCAGAAAATCAAATATGAAAATAGCGCCATTGGGACAAACGATATTAATGAGCAAGTGTCGAAATCCAACAACGCAAGATGACCACTCGCAATGCGCAAACAAAAGTTATTTTGAGCAATTAATATTTTTCTCAGCATAACAGGAAACCTAATTTAGGCCGTGTGCTGCAAACGCGACACAGCGGATATTTATTATTTCATGTGTCTATATCTGGTTACTTGGGGTTCATAATTTAAAATTTAAAATTATACTTATTTTGCACATCTATGAACTTTGAAAGTTGAAGGGCCTTTGAGTACAACAACACGCGCTGTAATTTCATTAATTAGCCAGCTTGAAATTTGCAACACGATAGATGATATAAGCCTTTATTGACTATGGCGCAAGGCACATTTTTGCCTATCGGATATCACGTTTACGTATAAGGCACAGCACAGGCCTGCCAATCCCTTGGTCTTATTTTCGTTCAGCTTTTTCTCCTCCAGTCGATCCCTCCTGAGCATCCCGCATAATTTTTTTTACATTTGCAATGTAGCCGCATTCTTTGGGTTCAACCAAATTGAAAACATACCCCCAAAATACCGGAATTTTCTGGCATTAAAAAAGCGTGCTCATTCCACTCAATTCTATTTTATTTTCACCAATTGAATCTAGTGCTGCTTAGTGGCGGATAGTGGTACACACAAATTCGCAAAAAAAAGTATGCATTCATGGCTTTGCACGTACAGAATGCCTGCGCCATCGATTGTCGCAATCCGTCGTTCTTCTTTGTTCGGTCTTAGAACCGACTCTGCAGGGGTGAAAAAAGCAAATAGTGCAATCTGCAAACGCAAGGGAGTAAAAAAGCACCCTGCTCGTTGGTACTTGTTTTTATTTATTGTATTCCATTTTGCTGCTCAACATCCAACTATCCTTTCTTGTGTTCCTTTGTAACTTTTATTTGATTATTTATTTATTTACTTATGAAAGTGTAGCCTTTTTTGTTTACGTTTTCTTTTATTTTTCATAGCACGCACTACTTTACAGCAATATTTATCTCATCGCTCCTATTATTTTCTATCGATCTGCTGACTTGCTATCTTTATATTTTTTCATTTGCTTCAACCCTACTTTCATACCTATTTTTTATATTTATTTATTTTACTTCCGTTGCGGAAAAAGGTATGCCCTCGATTGTGAGCGAAAACACGACTGTCAGCAGCAAAAGTCAGACCTCTTCATCAGAAAATTTAAACTCCGCATCGCCAAGCACTACGAATACCACCATGTCAGACACTGATGCTACCGTGGTATCAGGTGCCGCTGCACCAGCATTTGGTCAGCAACAGGACCAGCGGCAGCAATCTTACTCGCAGATGATGCTGCCTCAGGCATACGCATATTACCAGCAACAGCAACAGCACGAACAGCAGCCACAGCAGCCACAGCAGCAGCAGCCGCAGAATCCGCCACTGTATAATCCCACGCAGTTGCAGGGCCAACACCAATTTTATCAGCATTACCAGCAGCAGTATGAACAGCAACAGCAACAACAACAGCAGCAGCAGTACTCGTATGCTTACTCGCACATGTCGCCTGTCAGCTCGCCGACCTTGCATCCTGGGTACCTTAGTGCCAGTCCGCCAGCACAGCTGGCGATTCCTGCAGCGCAGACTGCATCACCTTCCAACAACAACAGCAGCGGATATGCCATTGTCGGCGGGCAGATAATTTCAGGAGCGCAGGGCTATGCGTACTACGCAGCCTCGATGGCTGCATCGCCCGGCGGATCGCCGCAAATGGTGCCGCTCTCAGTCAGCCCCGGGGCTGCAGCCCACTATATGGCACCGATGCCCATTAGCCAGCTCCAGAGCACCTCGCCGGCCACCCGCGACATTGAGCATTTTATGGTTTGCCAAATGGCCCAAGGCATTCAGCAGCGGACTGGCGCCAGCCCCATGATCCTCGGCATGTCCCCGCCCTACATCAGTGGGCTCTACCAGAAGCCCGCCGACCAAAGTGCCCAAGACACCACGGACTCCCGCAACGTCTACATCCGCAACCTCCCGGAGGACTGCACTGATGACGCGCTGGTACGTCTTGCGTCTCCCTATGGCGAAATAGAGTCGTCAAAGTCCATTATCAATGACGTCGATGGGAAATGCAAGGGGTACGGATTCGTCAAATACAAGACGGCGGAGCAGGCAGTGATGGCCATTGCTGCGTTCAAGATTCAAGGGCTGCCGTCGAACCTGGCCAAGGACTCGTTCAAGTCCAAGCTGAAGCGCCTGCATGATAAAAAGTCGGCCAACGTCTACATCTCCAATTTGCCGGTGGATTTCGACGACAATGCGCTTATTGAAATTATCAAGCCGTTCCCGGTCATCTCGGTGAAGATTCTGAAGGACGCGCTCACTGGACAGCCCAAGGGTGCTGGCTTTGCGAGGTAAGACATGTAAAAAATACTTGAAATAGGAGAGGTGCTCGGATATAGTGTGGGTTGTTGTGGCGTGATGTGTTTCTATTTGCTTTCTCTCTGTACTATGTCCTGAGCTGCATGCAATTGCCTTTTTATTCTTGATTTCCTCCTTTGTCTTGTCTGTTTTTTTGTTTTAAATGTCGCAAAAAACAAAAAAAGGCGCAACCTTATTAACAGCTTGTTTAATTGCAGAACGATGCATGTACTACTAAAATTGAAAAAACAACATACAATCGTTTTTTAAAATGATTACTCTTTCTCACATATTAGGATGCGGGACCGCGAAACCGCCATTCAGGTCATCGAAAAACTCAAGCAAACCCGGCTTCCCAACAACTCAGGCCCATTGACGCCACGCATAGCAGATTCAGACGAGCAAAAGCAGCTGAAGAAGCAGGTACATGGCGAAGGATTGGGGTTAGGAGGCGGGCGCTACGACGATTCAGGCATGTTTGTTCGCTCTGAGGCTACCTCGCCAGTAATGTGGAGCCCTGTCCTGGTATATACCGCGGCCTCTCCCCCGCCGGCTTTCGACCACCTGGGGAGTGTAGCGCATGGTGAAACCCAGACGGCCAGTTTGCCGTCCCAGCAACACCATATGCAGCAGGAGTCCTATATGGGCGGCAACAACATTGCCCAGGGGTATCCAATTCCTGGGACTAATATTTATGCTGCGCATCCTGGGTATGTTTCTTCTGGGTATGTTTCTCCCGGGTATATGTCGCCCGGGTACTTGTCTCCTGTTGCCGGGTACGCTTCGCCGGTGCAGATGCCGACGTCACCGCAGATGGTCTATGCCCAGCTTCCTGAACAAGCCCGGATGCCTGTTGGTAATGTGCAGCAGGGTGTATCGGCAGATCACGCAAAAACTCAGGCACTGGCTCAGGCTCAGGTGCAGGGTGGAAGGAACAGGAGCAATTCGAACAGCCAGTATCGGCGGCGACAGCACCGGCAGAGCGGAGCCGATGCTGCCCAGAAAAGACAACCTCAGCAGCAGCAGCAACAACAACATCAACAACATCAACATCAGCAACATCAGCAACATCAACATCAACAGCATCAACAACATCAACAACATCAACAACATCAACATCAACAACATCAACAGCCGAGGTCTCCTCGCAACACAGGCGTCCACGATTTAACAAAGGCGATGCAGAACAAACTCGCATTTTAATTTTCGCAAATTAGTTTTTTCCTCTTTTATTTTTCCCCTTATATTTCTTTCGTTATTCTTTTTTTCTCTTGTGTGCAGAGTAGTCCAAAAAAACCAATATTTTATTTATAAAAAAATGCAATAAAAATTAACACAAATAACAGAAGAATAAAGAAATAGAGAATTAAAAGGGTAAATGTGTCTTTAGGGCAGGCACATGGCGGTGTATATGACCAGGTTAGAGTTCTTTGCAAAAATAGTGATGGGCGAGTTGGGTGCGACAAAGTAGACAGCGCCAGGAATCAACATGTGGTTCTCGTCCTCATCAACTAAAGTGCCCCTCCCCTCGACAACAAGCAAGATCTGCGGACCGGCCAGACCGCTAACCGTTTCACTCTGCCCTGCATCCAGCAGAGTCCGAACAACCGAAAACTCATCAATCGGCGGATCATAAATAACCGAGTGCCCAGCAGCACCCTTAAAATTTACAGGCTTCAGGAGCTTGGCGTCGGGTGTGCCATAGTCGTACGTCAGCATATCGACGAGCACCGGCACGTCGCGCATCTTGGGCGTCAGGCCGGCGCGAACAACATTGTCCGACGTCGCCATGCACTCAACGCAGTCGCCGAACACATAGGCGTGTGGGTCATTAGGACCCATGAAAAAGGCATCGCCAGGAGCCAGCTTGAGCACGTTCAGCATGAAGACGCAGAAGACACCGACGTCACCGGGGTACTCAGCGCTGACCCGCCGCACAAGGGACTCGGGCGACACATCCAGAAGATCGCCGACCTCAGCGCCAATCCTCTCCAACAGCGCGTCTAACTGCCGCTTGACCTCATTTTCGTCCGCGCCCATCAGTTCGCCAAACAGCGCCTTGAGCCACTTGCGCTTCTCGGTGTCATCACCACTCTTGGCAGCTGCCGAGAAGCCGTCCGCAGACTCTGTGACCAGGGCCTTGAACTCGGGGAAGTTTTCGAGGAAGGCAGCGATCTGCTCCAGGGGGCGGAACCCGCTCATGGCCACAAAGTCTGTCAAGGCGATGGACATCTCGGGCTTGTGATTCGGATCCTTGTACACATTGGGTCTCTCGGCGTGCAGTTTCTGGGCGAGGGCTTTGTCTGGGTGGGCTTGGATGGACAGCGCGCGGTCGATCGAGAGCACCTTAAAGAGAAACGGCAGCTGGTTGTTAAACTTTTTCGCTATATCTTCCCCGAGGGCATCCCTAGGATTTTCGTCGACAATGGCCGACAGGGGTGTCTCTGTGCCGAACACCAATGAAGGGCCGGTCGGATGTGTGCCCATCCACAGCTAACCAAAATCAAACATCAAACATAAAAATCATACGAAAGCGTGTGTTTAGTAAGAATGTCGAGCGGAAAGCGAATGGAGGCTATTGCTATTTTTATGGGTTTGTCTGTACCTCTGAGTATGTCTTGGTTTCGTCAATGGTGACGTTGCTGGTGGCAGCAAACTGCGCAGCCTTGCTGTTCAGGCCTTGCTTACCCCAATGGTAGTTGTTGACAGAGCAGGAGAGGCGAATAGCGACCATGGTTGTTCAATAAAACAAATAGATGAAGCTAATAATTATTATATTATAAACTGTGTAAATAAAAATTAATGTTAAAAAAAGTGTCTAAAGGAGGAAAGAAAGAGAAAGAAAGGGAGATAGACAAAAAAATAATCAAAAAGAGGGAAAGGGAAACGGAAGGAACCGTTTCTTGCTTTTATAATTTCGATAATGGTCTTTTTTCTTTTGCTTTCGGTACATTTACGGGCATTTTTTATTTTTTATTATTTAGATAGTTGTCCCCAAATTTTATAAGAATCAATCTTTTTAGAAGGGTTTTTTTAAGATCCAATGCCCATTTTTGAACTGCCTCATGGCGGAATGGCGGAATGGCGGAATACAAGTATATCCTCTACTAGCATCCAGTTCTATACCTGTTACACTTCTGCATGGCCTCATTGTTACGACGACGAATGAGGAAAAAGAAAGACAAAAGCCAGGTTGGCTTGACCATGGAACTTTCTGTAGTATCTAAATTGACAATTTTTTGATGCTCCGCAAAAAACCCACATAATATAACTTGTCCGCTATTTTTATTTTTATAATATAGGATCTTTGTATTAGCAAATTATTCTTTAACTTTTTGTGTATTGTGCCGCACTTCCTCTTTTTTAGTAACACAGAACTACATCAAGATCTTCGCTTTGGGGGTAGTGGGTTTTTTTTAGATTGCAACGCATGCGATACCATGTGGCATGATGTGTTGTGGCAATACATGTGTGGCTGGAGAAGCCCAAAAAGAAAAACACAATCCGACTGCCTGGCGGATGGATGGGCGGGCGGGTGGACCGCGCGATCTCATCCTATTGATCTGGAGATAGTGAAATCATTTGAGAATGAAATTCCGAGTTGATTAAATATGAATGTAAAACTTGGATTAATGGCAAATAATATTTGCCTATAGGCTTGAATGGACAAGTTGCGCACAGACCTGCCATCCAATGCAGCCGATATTGCTTGGAGAGCAGTTGATCTGCCAACAATTTAAACCATATTTCACAGGCAAGAGAAAGGGAAAGGGAAAGGAAAAAAAGAAGAGTTGCATATGTGTGCTGTAGGCTGACATTCACATGGCAGTAATGGCCGAGCAAATTGGCATGTAAGGCGTATGTGAATTTATATACAAATTAAAAAACGAGAAAATGCATGATCACGTTGGCTTGTGAAATAAAACATATTGAACGGTATAAAAAGGCCGGTGATGCATAAATTTATCGCTGTTTTTTCTTTATTCATTTTTCTTATTTTAAAAACCTATTATTTGTGCACCCACGGTCTTGCATACATAAATTCAAGAATCTGAAATCCTTCACCTTATATTCTGAAAAAAGCCCGAGAAAACAAGTCAGTTTAGTTAGTCACGCTGCGTTTGGTTTCTCACACAGCCATTATTCTATACCTTTTAATTTTTTGTTTTTTGCTTTGCTACTTGTCGAGCCCTCCCTCCCCTTCCCCTGATCCCCCCTTTTTGTTTGGCTATCTTTTTAGAATTGCCGAGTCACCAAAAAAATATATTTTGCTTCCTTGCCGTGTAGGCTCGCCCCTCTGCCACTTTGTCACTATCGCAAAGCCACACACTCTCGCACAGAACAAGCAAAATAAAAGGTCTGATATGGAAGCCAACAGCAGCGTCGCTGCATTGAGGCTTCAAGGTATCTTGACTCATCTCTCCCCTCCCTCTTCCACAATACCACCACCACCACCACCGCCATTATCATTATCTACACTAAGCAGCCAACAGATTAACATCAATATGTGTAAGTTTCCTACAAAATATAAAATACACAATACTCGAACGCAATTAGTTACAATTTACAATTCGGATTCACAGCAAAAGTAAATAAAAAACATTCACACTTCCCACGTAGCCTCCTACTTTGCAAACGTCCCGCAGGCGCCAGCCGACGGGATCCTCAAGCTCTCTGTGCTCTCGCGTGCCGACACCAATAGCACCAAGGTTGACCTGGGCGTCGGCGCCTACCGCGACGACAGCGGCAAACCCTGGGTGCTACCGGTGGTGCGCAAGGCCGAGCAGCAGCTGGGGCGGATCCGCAGGCTAACCACGAGTACCTGGGTGTCGGCGGCCTGCCTGCGCTGACGCAGGGCGCGCAGAAGCTGATCTTTGGCGCGGACAGCGAGGCCATCAAGCAGCAGAGAGTATACTCGATCCAGACTATTTCGGGAACTGGCGCCAATATGGTTGCCGCTGTTTTCCTCAAGCAGTTCAAGCAGCCTGCAGACGCCGCCGTGTATATCTCCAAGCCAACTTGGGGTAAGCCAGATGAGAATTAAAAAACGAACGAGCACTAAGTGAAGCCTCTCTGGAGATAATGACAAGTGCCTAACAATCTCCCGCAACAACACCTTTTTTTCTACATCTGATGCATAGGCAACCACCGCAGTATCTTCGAGACGGCCGGGCACGTTGTGCGCGAGTATCGGTACTGCAACTACACGACGCTCGGGCTGGACATCCAGGGCATGTTGGACGACCTTCGGGCGGCTCCCCGAGGCCAGATCATCCTTCTCCATGCGTGCGCGCACAACCCCACGGGCATCGACCCCACAACCGAGCAATGGCAGCAGATTGCCGACGTCATGCAGGAGCGCAGCCACTTCCCACTCTTCGACTGCGCCTACCAGGGATTCGCCACTGGAGACGTCACCCGCGACGCCTACGCCATCCGACTCTTCGTCTCGCGCGGCTTCGAGCTCCTTGTCGCGCAGTCATTTGCCAAGAACATGGGCCTCTACGGCGAGCGCACCGGCTGCCTGCACGCCGTGACGGCATTGCCCGAAGTGCTGCCGCAGGTCAGCTCGCAGCTCAACCGTTTGTCGCGCGCCACCATATCGACTGCACCCGCGTATGGCGCCAAGATCGCCGGCACCGTGCTGCAGGACGCTGAGCTGTACGAGGAGTGGCTTGGATCGATGGAGATGATGTCCAGGAGGATCAAGAAGATGCGCGACCTGCTGAGAGACAAGCTGGTGGCCCTGGGCACCCCTGGCTCGTGGGACCATGTGTCGCAGCAAATCGGCATGTTCTCGTTCACTGGGCTGAGTAAGCAGAAAGTCGACCGGTTGCGCGAAGAGTACCACCTGTATATGACCGACGACGGCCGCATCTCGGTCGCTGGGCTTAACTCGGGCAACATCGACTACGTGGCCAAGGCCATTGACGCGGTGGTGCGGTCCGATTAAATTGAGGTGATTTTTGATTTTTTGATTGCGGATTAAATACACAAATCGCATGGAATGTTCTGTGTGGAAAAGGTGGATTGTTTTGTTTGAATTGACAAAAAAGCATGCACGGCTTTGTTGTTGAATCGGGGAGGGCATCTGCAAATCTTCGGTGTCTGCTGCTGTTCCTCACCCACTCGCCCACTTGCTCACTCGCTTACATCTCATCAAAGATGGCTGGCTGCTGCAGGAAACAGTGGACGAGCAGATGGACTCGCCAGTCAGCCAGCCAACCAGAAAAAAACAGAAGACCATCTTTCAGTTCCTCCAATCCCAACTAATATCATAATAATACTGCCTTGCTTTTTCTTTCTAATACCACTTTTTACTGGCCTTCACACAAAACAATTACCTTATTCTTTCTTCGAAAATGGCCGTTGACACCACCTCCTTTGACTCTGGGCTCGACCTCAGCAACTACGACGACGAGCAGGCGCGGCTGATGGAGGAGATGTGCATAGTCATCGACGAGAATGACAAGGCGATCAGCGCAGCGAGCAAAAAAACATGCCACTTAATGACCAACATCGACCAAGGGCTTCTGCACCGTGCGTTCTCCGTCTTCCTGTTCAACTCGAAGAACGAGCTTCTGCTGCAGCAGCGGGCGACGGAGAAGATCACCTTCCCTGACCACTACACCAACACGTGCTGCTCGCACCCGCTGGCGACTGCGCTGGAGCTGGAGGAGGCCGGACAGATGGGCGTGCGGCGCGCGGCGCAGCGCAAGCTGGAGCATGAGCTGGGAATTCCGGCGGACCAAGTGCCGCTGGATAGCTTCCAGTACTTGACCCGTATCCACTACGTGGCACCGTCCGATGGGCTGTGGGGGGAGCATGAGATTGACTATATTCTGTTTGTCAAGGCTGACGTTGACCTGAACATTAACGAGAACGAGGTTAGGAGCGTTAAGTATGTTAGCTTGGACGAGATGAAGGAAATTATTGCAACTGCAGAGGAGACTGGCACGAAGCTGACGCCGTGGTTTAAGCTGATTGATGAGAACTTTTTGTACAAATGGTGGGCTAAGCTCGACAACCTCGAGGACATGAAGGACCACAAGACCATCCACAGGCTGCTTTGATTTTTAATTTTAATTTTTGGTTTTGATATTCAATATTTTAGTTTTGAAATGGCGTTGGTGGCGCCCAGCCAACATATATATTATAAATGTTCTTTTTTTGTTATTGCGCCCGAGTTGGCGCGCAGACCCAGGCCTTTTAATTACATTTATTATAGAGAAAGTTTTTGATATTGAATATGATATTATCTGTCGTGTAAGCTTAAAATGAAATTTGGGCTCTTCTCAAAACCACAAGTGATCTTTTTGTTGCTTTATTTTATTCTTGATTGAAGATGAAGTATATTGTGCTCGTCTCTTGCCTCTCAATGAACACACTTCTGCGCCCCGCTCACCGATGCGCGCCGCGGAAGAGGCTGCTGGGCAGCCTGCGAAGAAGCAGCGACAACAACAGCAGTGACATCAACGACATCACTGTTAGTGATAATTCCAGCTCCATCGACACACTCGGCTCGCCGGCGCCATGGAAGAGCATGCCCAGCGATGCGCTGCCGCCACTTGGCCAGGCGCACATCCGGCACTGCGTGGACCCGTGCCTGGCCTCCTTGTCGCCCGACTCCGAGCCGTCCTTCTATGCCTGCCACATCGACCGCTACGCGGCCATGGCACTGCAGCCCATCACGCTACACCGGCTGCTGCATACTGGCACACCGCCACTGACACGCGAGCGGCTTCTGGCCAACGCGCAGTATCTCCACAAAGAGCGGCCAGTGCGCTACGCCAAGCATGTCAAACTCTTCCAGCAGCTCCCGTTCATCGTCAATCTCAACCCAAACCTGCATGCCCTGTACACGGCCTACTACGCGCACTTTGAAGAACTGCGGCAGCAGCCCGAGGTGCGCACAGAAGAGGATCAGAATGCGTTCGTTGCCATGCTGGTGCGGCAATCCGACGCGCTGTGCGATGTTATGCCGGGCGTTGCGCGCGGCTTCCATGAGTGCCGCGCGTATCTCGGCGCCGCCGCCCGCGGCCGCTTCCTCAATGAGCTGATCCACACGCGCATTGCGCTGCGCCTACTGACCGACCAGCACATCGCGCTGCACCGCCAGCTCACCGCTGCACAGCAGCAGCAGCAGCAAGGCAGCGGCGTTGCAGGGGCCGCAGACCAGCGCCTCCAGGGCATCATTGACACGCGGCTGTCACTGGCCGACGCCGTCCGCGCGAGCGCTCAGGAAGTCCAGGCAGCCTGCGAGCTGACGTACGGCGACGCGCCTGCGTTCACCGTTGACGACCACACCGGGGCATGCTTCTGCTACGTTGCGCCGCACCTCGACTACGTTTTGACCGAGATGCTGAAGAACGCGTTCCGCGCGTCCGTGCAGAGCGGCCATGTTGCACACCCGGTTGAGATCACCGTGGCGCAGGGTGCCGGCCGCGTGGCCGTGCGCGTACGCGATTCCGGCGGCGGAATTCCACGCAAGATCCGCAAACGCGTCTTCGACTACGCGTTCACCACTGCAGCCGATCAGGCCGACGTTGGCGTCCCGCCGACAGACGCGGCCTTCAGCAACATTGCGCGCGAGCAGGCGCCCATCGCCGGGCTGGGCTTCGGGCTGCCGATGGCGCGCGTGTATGCCGAGTTCTTCGGCGGGTCTCTTCACGTAATCTCGATCGAGGGCCGCGGCTGCGACGCGTTCCTGGAGCTGCCGTCTATTGAACAGTCAAAGACGCGCAAAATCTAAAGTTGGGCAGTGTTGGAGGCGGCGTCAGCGGCGGCGTCAGCGCCGCCCTCAGTGGCCAGCTCGCGGTGGTAGTGGTCCAGCTGCTGGCGCTTGGCGTCCAGCTCCTGCTGCAGCCGCTGCAGAATGTCCTCGAAGCGGCGGCGGATAATGGGGTTGGGCGCCGAGTCGAGGTCGGCGCCCTTCTTGCGGATCGTGCGCTCCAGCTCGGCAATTTCCTCGCCCAAAAGCTTCATCTGCATCGAGCGCTCGTTGTTCGGCTCATCATCGTCATCTTCCTCCTCGCTCTCCTCGTCGTCGTCGTCGTCGGCCTCGGGCTCGTCCTCCAGCTCCTCCAGGCCCTGCTCGAGCTCGGCCGCCAGGTGCTCGTCAAACTCCATATCCTCGTTGGCCACACTGCTGGCGGCGTCCTCGTCGATGACCAGCGGCGTGCTGAGGTCATCCAGCGTCACCGGCGACATGATGTCGACCGACGGCGTGGCGCCGCGCGCGTCATCGTGCTG
This sequence comes from Kickxella alabastrina, assembly GCF_025024165.1. Lineage (NCBI taxonomy): Eukaryota > Fungi > Kickxellomycota > Kickxellomycetes > Kickxellales > Kickxellaceae > Kickxella > Kickxella alabastrina. The sequence goes on along the minus strand of NW_026251527.1, from coordinate 23,038 downwards.
CTCGTCCAGCATATCAAACTTGACGGCCACCGCCTGCGCGTCGTCCTCCAGCAGCCGCAGCACCTCTCGCTCAATCGCGTCGATGCGCCCGTCGGGAATCCGGCGCCGGAACCGCTCCTTCCGCACGTTCGCCAGCGACGGCGCCAGCCCATCGGCGCAAATCAAATCCATGCCGCGCGCCAGCACCGGCTCCAGCTCCAGCTCCAGCTCAACCTCGGTAACTTCGCGCTCAACCTGCAGCATTTGGCAGATATCCGCGGTCTTGAGCATCTGCTTGCGGTCCACCGTGCGGTACGATTCGGTGATCGTCGGCAGGTCGACCAGCCGCGCCACGTAGCTTTTGCCCATAAACCGCACCCGCGCATTGCGCTCGTCCAAGAACTTTATCTCCACGTGGTCCTGGATCGTCCGCTCCTGCACGAGCTTGTTGAACTGCGCTGCCATTGATGGCAGTACGCGCAGGACGAACTGCTCTTCTAATTGGGTTTCGTTCTCGTCACCGAGCTCGGCCCGCGCTTCAGTGGTGGCTGCCGGGTGGCTGCTGCCGCCGGTAGGGTTGCGCGCTGTGGACGTGGAGCCCGTGCTGAGCTTGATCGTGAGCCGGTTGCGCTGCCGGTCGCCCAGCGGCGGCCGTCCGCGCGGTCTTGGCGGATGGTAGAGCGAGTCTGCAGGCGACATTAATGCAAAAGATAGTGTGTGTATGAGCGTGTTATTGTTTAGAAGGGAGTTGATAGATTATTATTTGTTAGTAATGTCGCTTTGTCATGTGGGAAACGGGTCTGCCGATTTTTTTGTGTTTTGCTGCGAAATGGTCTGGTCGGCCGGTTGTGGGTAAATGATCGATTACCAGCAATTGACTGATTGGTTGATTTTTCTTTTTAGCGGATGCACATGTGTCTGTCATGTGTTTGTTCAACTTCCTTTCAATTAAAACATGTTCAAAAAAGAGCACATAGTTGAGAAAAATAGATTTTATAAAGACGTTAGAATAAAATGTGCGGTTACAATGCATGTCACGCCCTCTTTATATTATTAATTTTCCAAGCTTTTTTTGTACATTAACAAAAATGAAAAATACATGTAAATGAATACAAGAACAGTATAAAGTTTTAATTTTGCGCACATTTACCCCCTTTTCTCTCTCTCACTTTCACATAAATATTTATAATCCTTATACCTGTATTTTATATTTGTTTGCTAGCTCTATATGTTTTCGTTTTTCAAGCCCAAAGACATTACGGTAAGATGCCAGGGCCTTACCTCCAAATCATTCATCCTTCCAGACTACTCCACCAATACAGAGACCTTCAAGCAGCAAGTATTTGAAAAGTTAGAATACACCCCAGCCAAGCACACCCTGTACGTCAGCAACCAAAACATTATAATTGAAAACGGCCTCAACACCATCCTGCCCAAGGACAACTATATTGATGTGCGCATTGACCCGCGGGAAATATTCATCTCGCTCACGTATGATAGCCAGAAATTTGAAAACGACTCGGTGAGGACTTTGGAAACAGTGGCCGATGTCGTTGCAAATACTACTGGACTGACGAGGGAGGAGGTCGATAAGTGCACGCTGAGAGATTTGGTTACGGAAACGGCGATTAAAATGCATAGGTCGTTTGCGTACAATGGATTAACCTTTGATAAGGCCGAGCGGTTTAATCTGGAGCTTGTAAAGTGCGATAATATCTCGTTATCAACCAAGCTCAACAACCTTGTGAACCAAAAAATACACTGGTAGCGTTTTTATTTTATTTACTTTATATTCACAAAATAAATCAGAAAGCAATACCATGTAACAATTTTTTGTTTTATACAAGCGTGCAAGTTCCAGTGACTGCTTCTACGCCCTTGATACTATACGTGTATTCGGCTTTTTTGTTTTTGCGCAAAAACTCTAGAATAGGCAATTTATGACAGACTATTTGTTTGTTGAGCATGAACTGCAGGTTGTTGCTGCCGCTCAGTTTGCCTGTAAGTTCCATTACAACACCCCCGACGGTCTTGTTAGTGACCTTGCTTTTGTTTACTTCGCATTGCCACACAGCGCTCGTGGTGAATTTGTTCCCCTTTGAATCGGTGCAAGAAAGAGTGGACATTGTCTCAGGTGTATAAATGTGTCTATAATTGAGTAAAACAGATTAGCAAATAAAGAGAAATGAGGTTGATAGAAAATATTATAATTGGCTACGATGAAATAAATAAATAAATGTTTTTGTTTTATACTAATCACATTCTGGATCCACTTTTTTATAAACTAAATTTTTTGTTAGGCATCAGAATCATATCCCAATTTTGCGAGGCTGATTGATAAATAGTGGCTGCCGAACAAACAAAAAATATTTGTTCACTGTAAATTGCATGTCTTTAATAAAACATCACATCTTTTTTGTATATAAAATGTAATTTATTAATTTAAAAATAAAAATGCTGGCAATTGCAGTCAATACATTAGCTGGCATGTTCCGACAAACGTATACAAGTTCTCAGACCTGGCTTTGCGGCATATGCAGATAGTTTTATTGTCGAGCAGATATTTGCTAATTTTTTCAGACTTGTCAATCTTTACGCACTCACTGTCGAACTTGTATTGTCCGTCATCCAAGCCGTACACATGGTTAAGAGTTGAGCCAATTAGATTGACTATTTGGTGCTTATCAAAATGCGTGTATATTATTTTATCGCTGTTGTTTATGCTGGTTGCCAAAATTGCTTGGTACGACTTTTCCGCTTGAACTGACATTGCTAAATAAAAAATGCGTGTGTAAATGAAAAAACATCGATTTTATTAATTAGTGAACCAAAAAATCAAACACGAATAATAAGCAAAAAAATTATATAGCTTTGGAACATTTACAATACCTTTATACCTTTTTGGCCATCATTGATATCCAAATATGTGATGCTCAATTGTAGATCAGCAGCTCGTATTGTGCGGCGCGCATGGTCACTTACAAAACAATGGTATTTTGCACTAAGCTGTGCTCAGGAATCATGCTTTTAAAACACGGTCTCTGATCAATCAAGAATTGGCCCTAATCCCGCAGAAGCGAGGAATGAGCCACAGAAATATCTGGATAATTGCTGGCTGTAGAGAGTAAATAAAGGTTTTGTTTTCTTTGTTTATAATAAGCAATTAATAAATAATCGCCTCGTTTTTACTCTTCATTTTGTTCTACTTTAACATTCAGGTTTTTATTATATACTCGCTAAAACTTTTGCTTTCGATGCCAACTCAAAAACTCTGCGCACGGTTCAGTCCCTACGACAGCACCACCAGCCAGCCTCGAGTGAGCGCCGCGCGCCCTCCCAACCCAGTGTTTAAGCACACCGCCGTCACACACCCTCTCCTCACCGGATTTACGATTTCCCAGACCTTTGCTGCCACCAACAATTCTTCGGACGCCGACCTGGATCTCCCAAGTGCGCAGGCTCAAATATCTGAGCTCCAACGCGTACTCCAGCGCAAAACACGGCTAATCAGCCAGCAAAAGCAAATTCTCGACGCTAAGCTGGAGGAAATCGCATTGCTGACGATTAAACTGGAAACCGCTGGTATTAAAATTGCGGCAAGGGATAGGTGGATTGAGGCAAAGGTCCAACAGCTTGCAGCAAAAGACGAGTGGCTTGCGGCAAAGGAGGAGTTGCTCCAGGCGTATTCTGATCGTATTGCGGCAAAGGATACTGAGATTGGGGTGGTTTCTAGGAATTTTTTGGAAAAGTGCCGAGAGGGGGAGTTAACTAGGGGGAGGGTTGCGGAATTGGAGGCGGCGCTTGGCAGGTTGGATGTGGGAAGATTGAGCATGGCGCCCAGCGTTTATGAGGATTGCGCGGTGGTACAAGAGATGGCAGTTACTGCTGTTGGCAAAGTCAAAGCTTTCGATGCTGACCATGCTGTTTATGTTGCCAGCACTATCAATGCTGGCGCTGCTGTAGATGTTGCTGATACTGCCGATGCTGCCAGTGCTGACGGTAATGTCGATTCTGGTGTTGCTGTGGAAGCTGCTGACACTGACAACCCTGCTGATAACAGGACTGTTGCAATGGTGAACTCTAAAGTTGAGGGCGGTGCAGCGTCGCTGGCAAACAATGTTGCAGCCAACATTATTACAGGTAGCTCTGTGAAGATTAATCCATTTTCATCACCTGACGTTAAAAGCCCATCTGTCCCGCTCACATCCATGGCTAGTCAAAAGAGAATCTCCGCTTTTTTTGGCCCACGCTCCACCCCATTTGTTGTTGTTAAGCCGCAGACAAAGAACATTTGTCCTCCAGGCTTTGTGTTTGGCGACCCTGCGCGCTTGCACTCTGCTACTGAGCCATCCTTTTCGGGAATAAAGAGCAGGACTGCTCTTGTTATTTTTGTTGTTTTCAACAAAAACACTGCGCAAGCAGCCGTTGATATGATTTTCAACAAGATGATGCAATCTCAGTGTCCTGATATTGTGGTTGCTGCCAATGTAGATTACAGCACCATGCCAGAGCGTGCTGGTTGGGAGTTTAAATTTACGACTAATTTGGTATGGGAAAATGGTGCGGGCCAATGCAGCGGACTACTGGTTGGTTGGAACAATCATGCGTGCGATAATCTTGTGAATTCGTCAAGCAAGTCCTCAGGGGTCATATCCCTTGATTTGGGTACTCCAGAAAGGGTCATTATGAAGATCAAATTTGTAAACATCAATTGGGTATGTGGTTTGTCTTTGAAGGATCTACCGCTGAAGCCAATTGTCAAATATGACCATGGAACCCCGCTAATTGATTTTGGCAGTCCTCGTTTTGGTTTATGTTTGGTTGCTGAAAAAAGCAGAGACAAAGCCTATATCAGTGATTTTAAGCACATAAATATAAAACCGATTGGGACAGACGATTACAACGGTCATGACTATGCCAACTCAGTTTATCTGGGCATGCGCTGCATAATCAAAGTCCCAGACAACTTGGCTTAATAAACTTTGGGATATAATTTTGTATTAACTTAATATTTACTTAAATATACGATACCATTCCATGTGTGATAAGAACATCTGAAATAAAACAATGTTGTTTTAAAAGCACACCGCAATGGTGATAGTAATAATGTTGTTAAAAGCACGTTTGGCGCAAAAAAACTCAAACTCTTTATTGCTTTAGGTTAAGACGCGCTGCTCGTCAAAACTCAATTCATTTGTACACATTTTAAAAATTTTATTTGCGCAGAAAAATGTGCTAAACTAAAATAATTGCAATAAGCACATGCTATGCCGCAGCAGGAATACAAATGTATTTTCTCTATTTTTGTCCATTAACAATACAATACAGAACAATAAACATGTCTAAAATGCAGACTACTACTCAGCCATGCAAGGAACCTGCAACCACGTGAACTTTTATTCCCACACAACCATTTTTCACATTCAGTAGATTCATTGTTTGACTGCAGCTTTGGATCTATTTGTAAAAAGTATCCTATTTGATTATTGCATCTAGCATGACCTGTTCTCAAACGAAACAGTGTTGCATATGTTTCTGAATGTCAAATTATCATTCTAGTGTAGTGATGTGTGCATACCAACAAAATAGAAAAAACCCAACCACTGGTATGTGTCTTCTGCTTCTTATTCTCCCACCACATTTTTCACATTTATTTTATTTACTTACAGCTTGTTGAAACATCACCCATTAAAATTTTTCATATTATCATCTTTTCAAATTACCAACAAATGGCAGCTAATTTTATTGCGGCAAACGCTAGCGTCGCAATTGATATTGTTGTGTCAATGGCCTGCCTTATGGCAATGTTTAATGCCAAATCAACCAGGCGCAAAGCATTGCCCACGCCTGCGTTTCCACTGATTGCATTGGGCATTGCCAATGTGGCACTTGTTGTAATCCAGAGCGTGTCCATCAGCTCAGTTGTTTTTACTGCTTCTTTGTCTGCTGCAGTCTCGCTGACGGCGTATTCGGCATTTTGCCACTATTTGGGCGCAGCCAGCGGCAGCAATGCGCTTGCCTGCCTTTATGTGGTCAGAATTTATCGATTGGGCCAATTTCCGCTGATAATGACCCTGCCGGCAATTTCAGCCAGCGCAGCAATTCACCTTTGGCTTGTGTGGTATGCGCTGGATTCGCAGTTGAAAAGCAACATTCTGTTCCATCTTAAGGGCATGTGGGCTCTCGATGGCTTTGTTTTTGCCAGGCTCGCGCGCAGTGGTGGCCTTTCCATTGAAGATTTGCGCAACCGCAAGTTTGAGAGCGAGTTTAGCAAGCACAGCAAAAGAGCAGTGTTTGACCCATTGCAAAGGCAAGTCTTCTAAAATAAAATACATGCTAAATGATATATTTGACCAACTACAATTATTTTGTTCTAAACACACCAATATCTTATTACTGTATTTTTTGTGCACATAGGTTCTTTGTCATCCGTGGCCTTATTGTAGCCGAGTGGAAGGGTATTGTCGGTGTGCTTGTCGCCAAAACACTAGTTAAAATGGCTACTCACTTGCGCCGGCTCCTGCTTGTTAGCATTGTTGCAACCGTAGGCAGTCCGGGTGCAATCGACTACCCGAGCTTGGCCATGCTGCTCGTTGTCTGGCAGTTACTGTCACTCACCACTCTTGCTGATGGATATATTATACATTTTCATGAGCTGCTATTTGAAAAAATGCTTGTGCTTGTATATTTTAAGATGCAAGAGTTGTACATTACGGCATATTGCAAATTTTTTAGGGGGGGGAACTTTTATAGATCAGCTTATAATATCTCAGCAACAACCAAGACTCTTATAGGCACCGTCAGCTCGACGCTTGCTCAGCTTTTCAATGTTTGGATCATATCTCGACATATCGGCTGGTGTGCTGTCATTCCAGTTACCATCACTCTTGGCCACCAGTTGATTGCCCATCTGGTATCTGCAAATACCGAACGTCTGAAAAGGCTAAACCGAACGACCAGGATGCCCAAGTTTCAGGAAGACTATTTCACCATAGCTAGAAACATTCGCACAATCAAGCTCTACGCCTGGGAGAGAACATTCATGGGCGCTATGGCGTGGTTTGATTTGCCAGAATACACACCGCCAATATTTTGGTATGTGCTGGAGTATATAATTAAAGTTCTTGGGTCCTCAGTTTCGCAGATTTCCGCCGCATCAACAATCATTATTTTCTTCAGCATGTCCAGCGATCCAATGTCGTATCCCAGTGTTGTGCTGCTAGTGGACTCGATCAACTCGCTTATTCGATTTGCCAAAACAATTGGTACCACTGGACAGGAACTTATCGGCATCAAGGAGGATGTGACTTTTATGCAGACACTTGTTGATGCTCAGCATACAAACTTTATTACACACATGCCAAAGACCTCTAAGGACGGCTTTGCAGTGGAACTTGACAACTGTGCTTTCAGCTGGGGCAAGAGCAAGTTTGGATTGGATCCGATCACGATGTGCGTCAAGGCCGGCGAGTTTGTAACGATAATCGGACGCATTGGCAGTGGCAAGTCATCACTCCTTTCAGGGCTGTGCGGCGAGATGCCCGTGGTCGGTGGACATGGCCGCGTATGTGGAAATATTGGCTATGTCAGCCAGAAACCGTGCATTATAAACGATACCTTCCGCGAGAACGTGCTCATGGGCACTGAGTACGATGAGAAGTGGATGCATCAGGTGCTTGAAGCCTGTGCTCTGTCCGAGGATGTCGAGCAGTTTGCAGCTGGCGATCTGTCAGAGATTGGCCACAATGGCATTAACCTGTCTGGCGGTCAAAAGGTGCGACTGGCGCTAGCAAGGTAAGCATTCGATATTCACAGCAAACATGTATCATACATCCAACATATGCAGGGTGTAGAATATGTATTTTGTTGCTAATTATTTTGCATAATTATTTTGTAGGGCGCTGTACCTAAAAGCGGACGTTTACATCTTTGACGACTTGCTTGCAGCTGTTGATGCACGAGTCGAGCGCCTCATTGTCGAGCGTGTTTTAGCATCTGGCGGCATCATTGGCAATAAAACGCGTATTCTAGTCACCCATGCTGATCATCTGGTGCCACTGAGCAGCAAGGTTGTCACGCTTGCTGAAGGGCATGCCGAGATTGTTGAGCAGCAGCCGGTTGGTTTTGTGTCTGCTGTCAACACAAATGAGCACATCCCTGATTTGTCGACAGAACCTGCTTCAACCAGCAACGCTGACGCCGAATCTGGAAAGTTTACCATTCACCCCGAGCTGAAGGATCCACCGTTCAAGCTGTGGCAGCTGTGGAGGTTTATCAAGCTCAGTGGGTACGGGACTGTTGCTATTGTGGCCTCGATCCAGCTTTCCAATGCCTATGCGATATACTACGTCGAAAGCCTGCGAATCAGCCTCATGGTCGACAGCAATCCCGACACGATGCGCCAGTCAATGAGCAGGTACTTAATTGCCAACGCGCTGGTAGGAGTTGTTTGCATGCAATTAAATTATTTGGAGGCATGGATCAGGAAGGTTTTATGGACGAAACGTGTTGCAGAGAAAATGCGTCGCCAGCTTATCAGCAGTATTCTCTCACTGCCACTCACACTTGCCGAGAGACTCTCTTCCTCTGACCTGGTAAAAATGTTTATGGCTGATCGGATTTATATATCCAACCACCTTCCAAAGACCCTATGCAATACTGTTTTGTTTGAGACTTTCTTGGCAGTCTCGTCAATAATCCAGGCTATAAGATTTTCGCCAACAATTCTGCTGCTGTGCTTGCCGCTAGCTGGCCTAACTGCACTGTCCAAAATACTATTCAGAGATATAGATAGGTTCCCGCGGATTCTAAACCAGTATATTGATTTTAGTAGCTTAAGTCACCCAGAAGTGATATCTCAACACAAATTGTTACTTCGGATTCACAGATGCGCCGACGTATACCTGGACCGATTAAGAACTAGTTTTTCCAGCGAAATACATTTTGGCCACATTTGTCGTGTATTGGACAGTTCGCGCAAGATGATGGCTACTGTTTGCGTTGAGATCATCCACAGCGGGATCTTGCTATTCAGTATCCGTCGTCGTCTTTACACTAGCACTCCTGTACTTCCAGGAGAGATCGAAACAATGACTTTGCTGTCCCTAAATGTATTTCATCGTGTGAACGCGCTAAATCACATTTCCGGCAAGTTTGAGAACCAAATACAGGCACTTTTGCGCTACTACATTTATACTGAGCAGCTGGAGCGCGAGGCATCGGTGGTCATTGATGGTGCAACGCTAGAACCTAGTTGGCCGCAGAATGGGGTAATTGAGTTCTGCAATTACAGCATGCGCTACCGCCCAGAGTTGGATCTGGTTCTCAAAGGGCTCAGCTTTTCAGCACGAGGCGGCGAGAAGATTGGCATTGTTGGGCGCACGGGTGCAGGCAAGAGCTCAATCACATACGCGCTGATGCGCTTGGTTGAGCCAGCCAACGGCCAGATTAGTATCGACGGCGTTGACATTTCGACCATCGGCTATCGTGACCTGCGATCACGCATTGCCATCATTCCGCAGGACCCGGCGCTGTTCAAGGGTACTATACGTGACAATCTTGATCCGGCCAACGAGTACACTGACGACGAAGTCTGGGCAGCTATCCGTGCGGGTCAAATTAGCAACCTTCTTGATACCCCAACAGAGAAGTACGTCAAGCCTCTGGATGGCAAAAATTCTGACAAGGGGCTGTGGATCGAGGGTGTTGGGCTGAACAAATGGGTGAAACACAATGGCATCAATTTTAGTGTCGGCCAGAAACAGCTCATCAGTCTTTGTAGGGCACTTCTTTGGCGGCGCAAGATTGTCATTTTAGATGAGGCGACGGCCAACGTGGATTCCAAGACTGACCAGATCATGCAAGAAGTGATTCGCCGCGAGTTTAAGGAATGCACTGTGCTGACCATTGCGCACCGGCTGGGCACTGTGATGGAGAGCGACCGCATCCTGGTGATGGACCACGGCCAGATGGCAGAGTTCGACACGCCCGAAAAGCTGCTTGCTGACAGGAACAGCCACTTCTCGCAGTTGGTCGAGAGCATGAATTTCAGCCACAGCAATTGACATTATTTTCAACGAATAAGTAATTATATTGACATCAACAGCTATTTTGCTCACACACTTTATGCTAATGACTTACCATGCACAATGTTGATACAGGTTTGACTATGTATAGAATATATTTTTTATTTATAACAATGTATAGAAAGTAAAAAAAGGTAAAAAAAAGGTTACTTGACCACTGGTGCTTGGTAACCGTTGTCAATAACTTGTCACAATAGCTTTTTATTTTCCATTTCTCTTACCATACATGATAATGCAAAAATAGATCCTCATTAATAGCCAATAATTTAATGTGAGGATATGCATCGCTATATTTATCCGAAAATCCAGCCATTTCATCCAATATTCTGACGGGAAGACGGCACGTCTTTAATGAGCCAAGTTGCACAAGCAAAATCTTCAACTCTTTCGCTACATATCTTTATTCAAAGTGCCTGTAATTATAAATAGACAGGCTTTGCAGTCTGTTAGCAAGTGAAGGCACTGGGTTTATCCAATGACTCGTATATGGAAAATGTCACGGGTTTTATATGTCGATTGCATCTGAAACACTTGATTTCCAATTCAGTAATGTTTGGCAATATTGCCAAAATATTAATTATATTATTAATGCCCATAACCAATGCCAGGTTGAGATTGCTCATACTAATGCCATCAATTGTGCATGGCTGGAGTGTAAACTGTGTTACAAAATGCTTCATAGCTTGCTTATCCACAACTGGAATGTATTCAATCAATGTATCTGGTTGGTTTTGTATAAACTTGCCATTGTAAACTTTTTTTGCCCATCTGGGACCATACGACTTGCTTACCATATATGTTGTTATTGCGCCTATGCATTATGTTTATCCATCGTGTGATATCATCATCTGAATTGTTCATACTTTTTAACGAGTTTGATGAATTGTTTTCAAATATTGTGTTTAGATCGACAGGTAAATCTACTAATATGATATTATCAAGTGCTGGAAATCGTATTATTTTCTCGCCAAATTTAAACGCAGGATGTGCGTTACAGGGTAGGCTTCAAAGTCATTATTATTTTACTTGACAAAATGCACTAATGCACTTCCAAGTCGGTCAGATTAGAAAACTTCATCATACAATTTACGCTTTGGTCATCACGTTGTGTCCACATAAAATCAGCTGGTACCTTTCTCAAGTGCAGCATTTTCAGCGCCTTGGTATCTATGCCCTAAAAGCAAAGATGAAGGAGGCATTATTTATGTCAATACCCAGTACAGTCAACGTGCTCGAAAATCCACAGGCAGGCGCATATATCTATGTTTGAATTGCAACGTAGAACTGAAAGTTGGCTTGGATATTTATTAATCAGAGTTTGGCTTGTGATAGCTGTCATTGCATTATCGTAACAATTATCAATATTTATTTTAGTAATGTGGGGAATACATTTGACAATTAGAGACATTGCACATTTAATTGCCTTTAGTGTTCTGTCCATCTCGTGAATAGTGTTGTCCATGTAACACAAATATTTGACATTGGACCAATCGTATGTCTGGGGTTGCATTATATCTTGTGTTTTTAACAAAACAACACAGTGCTGATATTGAGGGAAAATTGATTAGCAGTCGACACTGACATGGTTTGCATTGTTTGTCATAAATGCCAGTTTCATGTTGCTGCTTGCAAACGCAATGCTATTTTCACGGTCTTTGGGCTACTTGAGATGCCCGCTTGATTGTTTGTATTCAATATAGACTGTTATATACACAGCTGGTTTAGCAGGTTATCTCCAATTGCGGAAAACAGCCAGTGTTGGCAATAATAGCTTTCAATTAGTAAAGTTAGTTGAATAGTTGGTTGTATACGGAATGAGATTTATAAATACGTCGGTTGGCAGACGAGCGGCAATGGCATTAATAACAGTCACGGTAAACAATAGAATACAAATAATATAGCTGGGTGGATAAATATAGGACAATTATGTAAAATAAAAAATAAAAAATAAAGAGAAAAAAAAGTATTTGTTGGGGCTTAAAACAATGTCACTAAAAATAAAAATGTGACATTTTTGCAAAAGACAGGCAATACTTGGCATATTTGGTAGGTGGTCGCGGTTCATTTGGGCTTAAAAATAAAGATGTTTATAATTTTTTATTATTCTTCATGTATATGGGGTGCTTTCATGGTTGCCGCGCACATTGAAATTGGTTATTTAATTAAATTAGTGATTCCAAGCAAATGTTGTCTAATAATATTATGTATAATTTACTCTAAATCTAATTTTCAAGCAAAATTTATTTACTATGGTGTTATTGGCTTGAGCTCTCAATGTTTATCGGATAATTGGAAGCAAATATTATTTTATGGCTTGGCAATAACTTCATGCTTGTTTTATTCACTAAAATTTTCGATTAAAAAAACAGGTTTTTTGTTTGTGTTTCGGGCCGTATGAACAATATATACAATTTCTTCTTTTCTTTCCCCCCCCCTACCCTCAATTTCACTGCGTCAAAAAAATATTTAAAAAATTATGATAAGCGAGTATGGAAACGGCAAATGCGGCAAATAAAAAAAGCAACTTGTTCAATTATTTCCATGCGTATCGAGCTCCGCTACACATGTGGTATCCTATTGTAGTATATAGGATCATTATTTTCGGGACAAAAGAATAAACACATGAGAATAAGACAATGTTTTTTTCTGGTGAATATTTTATTTTATTTCTCAATGTGCTGTGAAATATAAATAATATACAAGGTGGGGGGGGGGGCAGAATGCATCCTAGGAATTTCACAAATAAAAAATGGTAATTGTGAATTTTTTTCTTTCATCTTTCAAACTTTTTTTTTGCGTATATAAATAATGGCCTTTAATATGTTGTCAGAGCAATGTACACATAATCCACACCCGTACATTGTGGCTAGATGCCCGATGTGCCTAGAAGTGATGAAGTTTTTGGACGAAAGGCATTATCGTTGGCACATAGCCAATTGCAGCGAATAAAAAAAGAGGTGTTGTTGTTGGGAGGAACAAGAACAAGTACAATGACGGATATAAATTGAGCGGAATATTTTGAGTTGGTTATTGATAACTAAATACGACAATACTGACTCGAACGATCTAGGAGTTTTTTTTTTATAAATAACATTTAAAATTTTTTGAATAAATAAAACAATATTTGGGCCGGGTCCAAATAAAAAATAAGCGAGTAATGCTGAGATGAAGTTGAAGTGTTTTTTAATGTTATCTGCTGATTTTGCACAATAAAAATAAAAAATACAATCACACAATCAGGAACTTTTGCAATAAACCCCATAAAGCAATAATTTGTACAAAAATTGCGCACCAACAAAAAAAAAACCTTACCAGAATCGCCCCTCAGAGTTCATTTCATATTCCATATTCATTTTTTCTCTCTCTTTATATTCAATTAATGTTATCGGCAATTCAATACCTGCGCAAAAACAAATTTCTTGTGATTGGGCTTATCGTAACTCCCTTGGGTCTATACAGTGGGATAAGGCTCAAGGAGTGGCGGACAGAGAATAAAATCAACACAATCAAGCAGCAGGTCAACATGGTCCAGCAGCAGCAGCAAGAGCAGTTGTTGGATCCTGAGAGGGATTTGCGAATTGAGTTGCAGAATTTGCGTGCAGCTAGGGCTTCACTTTTGCGTCAGGAGCATGGGCTAGGTATGGAGCTGGATTCGATTGGGATTAAACTGCGGAGACTAGATGAGCAGGAAGAGAAGAAAGAGATTGTTGCGGATGCAAAGAAATAGAAGCTTTGGAAAGTGATTTTTTATATTTAAATAAATATGAAAATAAATTGTAATGTATTGTATTGATGCAGCTAATGAAATGAAGGAAGATTATATGGTGAAGATGGAAAAAAGATGTTTTTCTTCTAGTTGTGGTCTTGTGTGTTGAGTGCGGGCGCTCTGCGGCGCAACGACGGCCGGTTGTCGTCATCGTCATCAATATTATCCTGAGCCACATTCACATTCACATCCTCATTGCGTTGATGATCTGGCTCAGCATAGGCAGGCAGCGGCTCCTCAAAAACAGCAGCAGCAGCAGCATCATCATCATCATCATCATCATCAGTCTCGTTCCTGGGCAAATCCTGGCCCAACCAGCGACAAAGAACAGCAGGCGCAGAAATTAAAGTTTTCCCGCCACTCTCTGGCCTCTTCGGCCATTCATCGGCCAAAAACCACAGGCAATGACCCACCCCCATCGCCACACACTCATTAACCGGCCACGCGCCCTCGACAACCAACGAAAAAGCAACCATCGCCCAAGGGAAATATGCGGCAGGTACGGTAATGAGCCCCATGAAGTTAATGAAAATATGGGCATGGTACCTAGACCAAATATAAGTCAATGCAGTGACAAACATATGGCTCAAAAAGTACGCACCAACTATTGGCCCAATGACCAACAGGGTGATTCCCAGGAGCACCATATGGTAGGCAAAGTCCGCCGGCCTTGTAAGGTAGGAGCCTTCTTCGAGGTCGCGGCAGTACTGGATGATAAAGTACATGTTGAGGAACATGTCCAGGGAGAAACGACCTAGGTAGAGGAAGGTAGTGAGAAGCCGCCAGTATTCGCCCCTGCTGAAGGTATATGTGGGTGTATAGAGGAGTTGGTGCGGGGTGAACCAGTCGAGTTGGACAGCGAGAGTGACTGCGACGATGCTGGTTAGGTAGACGCGAGTGCATATGGGGATGCGTAGGTACCAGTCTTCGAGTGGGCTGGGCATGTTTGCGAATAAGTAGATTTGAGATTGGAAAAAATAAATAATTGGAAATGCAATATTGTACAAGAGAGCGTAAATTAAAATTAGTTGTATGAACGAAAGAAAGAGGAAGAGAAAAAAAGAGCGGATGATGCGCCATGTTCTTTACAAAAAGTATAAATCGGTTAAGCCAATAGCAGACCGCAATAGAAAATAATAAATGGATCAACTGGTTATTTGGAAAAAAAAGGAGAAAAAAATTAATTCAGTTGATAAGAAGAGAAGCATAAAATAAAAGCCTTGGTTTTTTTTTTCTGTTCCGAATAGTAATCCAATTCGTTTGTTCTTTCTCGCTTGTTAAAAAAAAAAACTCGCTGGCTGGTATATATTTACATTTTGTTTTATAAACACGATCTTTGACTAGGGCTTTGAAGCGGGTGTTGACTTTTTAGAATCCACAATTGCCTTTTTAGAACGTTGAATAGAATGCTGGTGTTGAGAAACGCGCTGGCTCGCAGAGGCGGGCTCCGGCGACCGCCCAGTGTCGCAGCACAGATAACACAACGCGCAGGATCAAAGCAGCAGAGTCAAAATATGAGCCAGAGCCGGAGCCAGAGCCGGAGCCAGATTCGGATGCAGGCCAGGGCCAACACAACGACCACACCCTCAGTTAGAGCACTCAGCACAGACACGCACACGCACACGCACACGCACACACACACGCAGCAGCAGGCGCAGCAGCAGCAGCAGCAGGCGCTCCGCGCACAAGCGCTCTCCGCGCTCGACACAAGCATCTCGTCCGGCGATCTCAGCACCACGTACCGGATCGCCAGCGCCATGCGCGCCGAGGGGCTCCTGCAGCAGTCGCCGGGCAACAGGCGGACAACGCACGTGATCCAAGACACCGCGGTGGCGCTGCGGCTCGCGCGTGCGATCGCGCAGCACGGCGTCTGGGAAGAATGCCTGGCGCTGGTCAACCTCCTGACCGAGCTGCAGCTGGACATCCTGGGCGTGCAGCTGACGGACCGGCGGTTCGCGCGGACCGGGCGCGCAGCCAAGCACGTCAGCGGCCACGTTGTGCGCGCGCTTGTCGCAGCTGTGCTGGCGCCGCAGTTTGCCGGCCCGCTGGACCGGCGCCTGGCCGGGCTGACTGCCAAGCAGGTGCTGGCGGACTACGCCGGCGCCGGGTCCGGGGCCGGTGCCGGGTCCGGGTCTGGCTCGGGGCTGAGGCAGCTGCGGCTGCGCGCCGAGGGGTTTGTGTCGCGCGGGCGCGCGCTCGCCCGGCTCGCGAAGGCCGACGGCATGCGGGCGCTGAGCGCAGCGGAGGCTGGCGAGCTGGCGCTGGCGCACGCGCGGTGCCTTGATCTCGAGTCGGCGCAGGGCCAGATCGCGCAGTGCGGTGACCGGGACGAGGCGCTCGCCGCGCTGGCGCTGTGCCTGGCGGAGCACGGGCGGCTGGGCGAGGCGCAGGACGCGATTGCGCAGATGGAGCGCGGCGGCGTGACCGTGTGGTCGGCGCGCGCGCGGCTGTGGGTGGTCCAGGCCAGCGCGCTGGCGGTGACGCCGCGGCTGGCGTTCTCGGCCGCGTACCACTCGCCGGCGTCGGCGCACCTCAGCCGCCCGTACGCGCGCGGCTTCCGCCAGCTGGTGCGCCGGCTGATGGGCGAGTCGGCGGCGCGCATCGAGCAGGCGTTCGCTGCGCCCGCGGAGCGCGAGCGGCTGGGCGTCGACCGGCTGCTCTTCGCCGCCGGCTGCGCCGTGCATGCCATGGGCGGCGCCGATCAGATCCACCCGGGTGCGCTGGTCGCCGGGCTGCACGTGCAGCTGGCCGCGGCCGCGCAGCGGCTCATGCGCAGCGGCACCGGCGCCGAGTCGCCGGCGGCGCGCGCGCTGGCGCTGGGCGCGCGCCAGCCCCTGCGGCTGTTCCTCTGGGCGGTGCTCTTCGGCAGCTCGCTGGGCGCCGCGGCCAAGCGGCGGCTGATGCTCGACGCGCTGCGCCACGCATCGGCCAGCGTCCCGGGGTTCGCGCCGGGCGTGGCCGAGCTGGAGCCGGCGCTCGTGTGCGCGCTGCCGCCGGGCGTGTGGGCGCAGGCGCGGCGCGGCAACTTCGCCGACGACGCGGCCTTCGACGTGCCGGACGCGCTGCTGGCGTCGCCGGAGCGCCACGCGGCCGGCCCCGACACGGACGCGATCCGCGACTGGGCGCTGCGCGCGTCCCTGGCGCCGCTGGCCGATGCGCGGCTCGTGGTGCTGGCCGCGTGGCTGGCGGCGCTGCGCGGCGACGGCGACCAGGCGCTGGCGCTTGCGCAGCGCGCGGCCGTTGCGCCCGTCAGCCTTGTGCCCGGGGCGCTGGCGCTGGCCAAGGCGCAGACGCCCGAGACGCGCACCTCGCTGCTCACAGCACTGTCCACCTTCAAGCGCGGCGCCGATGCGGCCGTCGCCCACACGGCGCTGCGCGCCCACATGGCGCCTGCCGAGGCCTGCGCGCTGCTGCGCTGCTGCGCGACGTCGCGCAACGCCGCCGTGGCGCGCGACATCCACCGGATGGTGCCAGGCAGCAGGAAGGCCGATGAGCTGTACCTGCGCGCCTGCGTGAGGGCCGGCCAGGTTGCGCTGGCACTGCCTGTGTTCCGGCGCCTGGCGTATGGCGCGCCAACGTCGTGGCCGGCCGAGCCAACGGTGGCCGTGGTGCTGGCGCACTTGGCCGACGCGCGCGTGTCGGTGGCTGGCGCCGAGCACGTGTTTGGCGTCTGGGTCGAGGCCGCGGACTTCCACGGCCGCGCTAGCCCGGCGCTGCTCGCGCAGGTGGCTGCCGCCGGGTGGACGCGCGAGGCCGGCCACGTGGCGAACGCCTTTGCGCCGGAGCCGCGCGGCACAACGGTGTCGCAGGCGCTCGAGGCCGCCGGCGCCGTGCGCGCGCCGTCCGGGGCCAACGCCAGCGTGCAGTTTCTGCGTGTCTGGGAGCTGCACATGGTTGTACTTCTGGTGTGCGCGTATGTGCAGGCCGGGCTGGGCGACCGCGCGGCACGGTGGGAAACGTGGCTGCTGGCGTGTGTGGCGGATGGGCGTGTGCCGCTGAGTCCCGAGATTGTCGCTCGGCTGGGCTCGGCTCAGCGACGGCATTTGGCGCGCAGGTCGGAGGATGGGCTGCGCGCCTGCCTGCGCTACTTGGTCGCGGCGGATCGCGCGGCTGCGTACCGGCTGTTGGACAACCCGGCGATGCGGCGTAATGCCATGCCGGCGCTTTCGATGCTGAGACAGAGGCTGGTGTGCTCCGGGCGCGAGGCTGAATTGGCACGCAGCTATTTGCGCGATCTTGGCGCCGAGTACTTGTATGGGCGGATAATTGATTTGCAATGATTTTTTTATTGGTTAGTGTTAAACAAAACAAAAAGAGAAAAAAAGGCGTGGCAATCGCCAGAAATGACGAGTCCAATAAATCTTTATTAAAACAAAAGCTGAGGAGGCCTCCTAGTGAAGTGAGCCCTCCCTGCTGCCATTTTATAGGCAGAGGAGAGGGCTACAATGACTGAATGCTATCTCAGCCGCTACTGCATCAATGCTATCTCAGCCGCCACTGCATCGATGCGCGCTCGGCATTGACTAAGCTCGCAAGCGCTCGGCTCAGCTGAGCTTATGGCCTATGTGGTGATGCTTACCACAAAAGTAGCCAAAAGGCACATCCATCACAAATCGCCCTTGCTCGCTGGATCACGCCGACAGCTAATTGGCAATACGTAAAACAGAGTATGAAAGCAAGATTGAAGATATTACCCTGAGAACGCGCCTAGTTCTTGTGCCAGCCCGCGCAAAGTCCCCCTGTGTTTTTCCAGCACACCATCCTTTAGTCGAATGTCCTGCTGCAATAGGCGGATTTCATTGTGTAGTTGCTCTTGTGCTGTTGTGGCGAGCTCAGGTGTTTGCTCGATTCGCGCCTTGAGCTCCACCAGCTGCTTGTGCACATTGCTCACGGAGCTGCTAAAGGCCTGTGCTCGTTGATGCGCCGATTGGCCATGTGTGCTTGTACCGGCCATGTTGTTGGTGGCTTGGGGGAAGAGCTGACGTAGGGATGTGCCGACGGAGGACTCGAGAGTGTCGAATAATGAATTCATAATAGCGAATTCATAAAAGTTGGATTATTGTTTTTTATATATATATATATATTGGAATGAAAGAAGAAAGAAAGAAATAGGATATGATTATCTTTTCTTTTCTTTTCTTTTCTTTTGCGCCATTTGCACGCGTACCACAAGGAATTAGAAAATTTTCACTATATTTTTTATTTGAACGCGTTTCTTTTCTTCTTTCTTTTTTCTCATTTAAACAAATCTTTTTCTCAATTCATTTAATTTCAGTATTTTTTCATTCAGCCAATGTCAAAGGGCAAACAACCAGATACCGGCAGCTCCTCCACCCTGGACTCCGTCATGCCAGTCATCTCCAGCCTCCTAGACCAAGGCACCCGTGCCTTTGCACTCTCCGACTGGCCCCAAGCCATTGATTCCTTTGGAGAAATGTCTCAAATCACCGAGCAGGTCTTTGGTCCCGAGTCCCCACGCTACGCCGATGCCCTTGTCATGTACGGGCGCGCACTGCTTCAAAACGCCATTGAGCAAACTGCCCTGATGGCCCAAAAAACCTTGGCTCAAGCGGTTACTGGACAAACCTTTTCCGACAACGAACAGGAGGAGAGTGAGGATGACAATAGGGAGCTGGGGAGTAGCAGTAAAGGCGGAAGGATTGCGTTTGAGGGTGAGCCGGATTTCCGCCAACTGAATAACCCCGAGGGTCAAGAGGAAGAAGAACAGGAGGATGGTGACGAGGGAGAAGGAGAAGGAGAGGGAGAGGGGGAGGATGATGATTTTAGTGCTGCTTGGGATGTCCTTGATACTGCGCGACTGATCCAATCAAAACAAACAGACAGGAAATCCCAACTGAAGTACGCCGAAACCCTAATGCTCCTCGGCGACGTCTCTATGGAATCAGAAAACTTTCCTCAAGCCCAACAGGACTTTACCGCAGCACTCCACGTCAAACGGCTTTACCTTGAGGCCGATGATCGCGAATTAGCCGAGCTCCACTACAAGGTTGCTTTGGCCTTGGAGTACAACGAGGATACGGAGGGTGCATTGGTGGAGATGGCGGAGGTGGAGAAGATTTTAGCAAGGAGATTGGACGTTGCAGAGTTGGAGGAGCAGGAGGGGCTGAGGGAGGTTTTGGAGGATGTGAGGGTGAAGATTGAGGAGTGGCGGAACCCGGTAAAGCAGCAGGACGATGTGGTGTTGGATGACGAGATGAAGGAAAAAGCCAGGGCTGCGTTTTTGGTCGCTGTGGAGGGCGGAAAGGTCAATGACTTGACTGCTTTGGTGAAGAAGAAGAAGAATGGTGATGGCAAAAGAAAGTGTCTTGAGGACGACGCCGGCAGCAATGAGGATACCGAGTCTTGTGCCAAAAAATTGAAGGATTGAATTAAAAAAATTTACTCTCTTTTTTAATGAGTAAATGCTGGGTTTAAAATAAAAAGACGTGTATTCTATATAAAAAAGTGAACGCAAAACATATTTTTTGTTTATTAATATATTGTAAGTGGAGTGGAGTAAAAGACATTTAGCTTTGTACATTTTTTTGCTGTTTAAACCGAGTATTTACTTGTTATTTTTTAGTGTATCTATGCAAAATGAAATAAATAGTTAAACAGCGTTTAATCTAAAATAATTTTATACTGAACATTTATATAAATTAATGGTGTGTTATGTAAGAGGGGGTGGGGGAGCACTACTGTAATAGTGTTAGAAAGTGGGTGTAAAATTATAAATAGTTTTATTACTAGTGTTTCTAAAGTGCTATTATTGCCGGCCTCGCCTTATATATATCTCCTTGTCTTTGTGGCACCCACTGGCAGTTGTGTGCTCCGTTCGCGAGAACTGGTCCTTATGAAAGTAACCTGGGTTTCTGATACGGCATAATTGGCATGTCTGTATTCTTGCGCCCAGCACATCTATTTCGAGACAGACAGTATGTCTGGATGTCAACAGTGGCGTCTGATTTAGTCCCCTGTAATTTGGTCAGTATCAGATCCATCAGTAAGCTGACGAGAATCTGTCTCATGATTTTCGCCCTCAGCATCTACCCCCATATCCTCGGGCTGCGTAACAGGTGTTTGCCCACTTCTCCGTTTTTTATTTTGTTTTTTACTTTTAATTTTAGGTTTAATTTTAGGCTTAATTATATTTTCAATTCATACCATTATCAACATATTTGTCCATACTTATACACACCCAGTCAAAAAAGGTTTAAAAACACACCCAGTCAATCAAAACATAAAGCAGCAGCAGCAGCAGTAGTAGAAATGTCCAATAAAGCAAATAAAAATAGCCTTACCTTTAATGACCTTGACCTTGATTATTAATTTTACCAAACCGCAGAAAAGGCATATCTCTAAAAGTCATTGAATTAGATCAGAATTCAAAAATCAAAGATTTAAATAAAATCGCTCTTGGGATAATACAAAAAGTATTAAACATGGATGAAATTGTAAAAGGAAAATTAAATCTGAATTACTATTGTTGCACAGACTAAAGATATCGAAGTGGATATTGAGGTTGAGAATCGCGAAACAGGTTTCCACCTGCGTGCCGATTGATAGGACGCTAATTGGATCATGCAGGCGTAAATTAGGGAGGCATTACATTGATGCCCAAACATGCTCCCCATTTTGCAATGCACACGCATGAGCGCACACACGCGAAAATAACAACATTGACTTGCCAAGATACCGGTCTGCTCGCAGAAGATCCAGTTCTCACCAACGGAGCGCACAATTGGCAATGTGCACAACAAAGGCGACGAGGCACATATATAAGACGAGGCCGGCCCTAGTAGAACTTTAGAAACATAAGTAATAAAACCTTTTATAAAATCACCCCTAACTTTTAACACTAGACAACTAGTGCTCCTTACGCCCCCCTCTTACTATAACACTGCTTACTATTCGTTTAATAAAATTTATTTATAACTGTTTTGAATTTATTGATAGTTTAATATTAAATCAACAGATTATAACAAAAACTATAATATAAATCCTGAGTGTGGGTGTACTGAATAGATTGAACTAAAATAACTAAAGTTTTGAAAATGTCTGATAAGGAGCTAAAAGAGGCAGCGCTGTATGGATAGCGCTGTGAATGTCTTGTTAACATTTGATGTTAGACAACAATGTCAGGCATAGGTATCGCAGCGTTGGTGGCAATATTGCCCGTGGTAACCCTTGAAGATGGAAAGAGGGAATACCGCATGTGGGTCGACTACCGCATATAAAACATTGACTAAATTTAAAATAACCTGGTAGCAATTTGTATCTTGTATCCCCTACTTGAGTTGGGCTTCATTTGATAATCGGTTAATCAAAATGAATAATAAAATTAATGGATTTATCTATATCTGCTATTTTGATAATTTCACTTATTTTATCTGTTAGCTCAAAATGCATTGGAATTCTAGCATCGCCTTTTTTCCTTATTAATTCAATTGTAAATGTCCATGTTTTTGCCTTATCATTACTTAGTTTAAGCAAATTTTTGGCCTTTTCAGTCAACATTTTTACCCCATAATCCTTGTTGTTTTTTGGATCACAAACAAACGTTTGTTTACCAATATTCTTATATACAAGCTTATTTTTATTGAAATTAGCAATAACAAAATTGATAGTTATACTTTCAGATGAATCAGACATGTTGTTGTTTTTCTGACCGACGGGTTTAGACATAATGCTATGTTAGTTGTATAAAAATGTTTTTAAATTGTTATTTGTATGGTGAATTTATTGTATTTTTTATGTTTTGGACAAGAAATCGCTTGTCCTTTTATATGAAATAATATGCTCTAGTAATTTCGGTTATTGCGGTTTATTAACTTTAAAAATTACGGAAAATCCGATTTGTCTATTTATAAAGTCTTTGTATTAAATATTTTTTCAGGTTTACTCCTTGTGTATTCCATGCTCAATTTTTTTGAGGAATAACGTGGTAGGAGTATTCGTTTAAAAAATTTTTAGCACAGTGCAGCAAGGCCTATAATATAATTGTTAAAAGTTTTTACAGGATGCATTCAACACGCTATGTTTCTATGCAATATTGTAGTCGGAATATCTGTATAATACTTATTAGCACGGTGCAACAATGCCTACAATAATAATGTTATAAAAAAGATTATTTACAGTATATTTTGTTTTGTGCAATAATGTGGTCGGAATATCCGCAACAAATAATATTTTGCTTGACATCTTAGGG